>NW_027466980.1:300000-332500 GCF_046128005.1 Genypterus blacodes
GTGCTTTATTTTGTCAGAACAACGCCTTATAGTTTGCCAATCATGATGAAATGTGGACAGATTTCCTGTCGGGGGAAACTGTGCTGAAGAGTTGCACAAAGTTTGTTTCCAAAGATCTTTACTAATGTGAGACAAAGACTTGATATCGTTCTACTACCTCATTCTGCTCATTGCCTCAGAGCTCCTAATGTGAGTCTGATGAGCTCCACTGTCTTACGTCTCTCTCTGTTGTCTCTTGTGATTGATGCAGGAGGGGATCTAACGGTTTGACCACCTGCTGGGGAGGAAGAGCAGCAGGGGGGCAAAGGCCCTCTGGGAGCAGCCAGGCAGACACGGCGGAGTCAGGATTAGTTAATGACTTGTGTGGGTGTTAGAGGGACGGAGGGACGGAGGGACGGAGGGACAGAGGGACAGAGGGACAGAGGGACAGAGCTCATAAAGTCTCTCTGGCTCAAATCCAAGAGTGACAAACCCAAACCCCACCGCTGACATCTTTACGCTCCGATACACCAAACTCCGTCCTCCTCTGGCTTCCTGTCACCATCTTCATTGTCACCGCACACACACACACACACACAGAGCTGCACCGTCAGATCACAGGATGTTCGCTGCACGCTGATAACCTTTACTTCCTGTTTGCCCAAGGCACACGGATCGGATGTCGACCCTCTGCCGTCCCAACTCATCGGCTTCCTTTCCCCCGTTCATCCTCCTCCTCTCTGCACCCCTGACCTCATGCATGTGTGTGTGACAGCAAACATCTGCTCACATAAACTCCATCGCCAAGACGACTTATGGGGAAAATCATTCAACCTATTGTTGGTGCTTAGATACCTGTTGCTAGGCGGGTGAATACAACACATGCAGATAGGATCAACTTTACTACACTTTACTCTACTTTCCTCTGCTGAGGTGACTTACTGGTTCCTCTCCAGGTGCAGCTTCAGCTCCTGGCCCTCAGCTGAGATCAGGACCTGAGTCTCTGCAGGATGCTGCCACAAACAATACACACACAAACACAGAACAACACAACAGGCCATTAATCAAAGGCTCAATCGCATCAAGACTGAAATTGTATGTGTGTGTGTGTGTGTGTGTGTTTCTTATCATTTTGCAACCAGAATGGAGGATAAGAGCCAGAGAGATGCAGACACACTCACCTCCTCCCCGTCAGACCTCCTGTGCCTGTGTGTGTGCAGCCACACAGGAGAGGTCACCTCATAACTCTCTACATGATCCAGGATGCTCCCGGGAAAACTCGGCTTCTCTGCCCCTGCATGGGAAAAATAACATCAGAGGACTTCCTTTAGAGTTGAGTTGGTTTCCATGGATATGAAGCTAATATAACATAAGAGTGAGGAACAAGCTCCAACAACAGAGAGTGCATTTAAAGCTGAACATCATCCTGATCGATGGATTATCTCACAGATCGATAATCACACTCACCATTGTAAACACCGCCGGCAGCGCTCAGAGCGCCGTGGATGCAGAGAAGCAGCAGGCAGAGCGGCAGAGGCGGCGTGAGAGCGTGAGCCGCGGCGGGACGCATGTCTAACACACCGAGCGGACACACCGACACATAGCACCGAACTGACGCCGAGACGCGCGCGGTCTGAGCGGATTCACGGCCGCGGAGTCGGACGGAGCGAAGGGAGCCGGTGTGTCATCGCGATAAGAGCAACCGGAGCCTCTGCTGCCTCTGCTGCCTCTGCTGCTGGGTGAGATGAGATGAGATGAGATGAGCTGCAGGCTGAGCGGAGCGAGAACGCGCTCAGTGCCCGACCCCTCCCTCCATTACGCACCGAGAGGACAGAGCGACGCTGTTATCTGCGGATGAAGACGCGTCAGGATCGAGACGCTGGCATCCTAATTACAGTCCTGTGGCGAGATTAGATACGAAAGAGCCTTTGTTTCTGACATTCCGAATTTTCTATCCTCTTTTTTTTAACGTTTATTATGAATGACAGCATTTGAAATTCTAACCAATATGATGTTTAGTAATTTTATTCTCTTAAATATCGATCTCAGTATTACACTGTATTTAAAAACACTTTATTTAACATTAATGTGTGGTTTGGTCATGCTAACCAACATGTTTTACAAATATTTTAATTTTACAACAAAATAAATACATTTAAGATTGCGCTTTTATTTTGAAATTCACCGTTGGTCGAGTAGGGGATATCTTATTTTGAAAGCAATATTAAAGGCATTAAAAAGCGTCACAGTTCTAGTGTGACCTCTTGTGAAGTTGTTCCCCCCAGGCTATGTTTATCAGTCATTAACCCTTTGTGCTAAGCTACAAAGGCCCCATTATAGTGATTATTAATCCGTATTGATCACTGTGAGATTTGTCAGCGTGTGTGA
Source organism: Genypterus blacodes (assembly GCF_046128005.1). Taxonomy (NCBI): domain Eukaryota; kingdom Metazoa; phylum Chordata; class Actinopteri; order Ophidiiformes; family Ophidiidae; genus Genypterus; species Genypterus blacodes. The sequence continues at coordinate 302,368 of NW_027466980.1, forward strand.
GAGCAGAGGAGCTGTAGATCTCAGTTACACTCATTACAGCAGAACGGCCGCCAGCTTCCTGCGAGGTCACCGGACCCCCGAAAATACGAACCTCTAATTCCACTCAGCCAACTGAGCAGCAGAATATAGACTCAGCCTCCCAGCAGCCATTCATACTCAGCCGCCGCTTCATAAGTGTGATAAATATGCCACAGGGCTCATGTCAGAGGGATGGCGTGTACGCTGGGTGTGTGAGGTATTCTTAGCACCCGTGGGTGACAGGGCGGGCAGACGGATCCATTCATGTCTCTAAATGGAGCCCAGGCGGAGGCCGAGGTATCGACTGCTGCTTTGTTCTGCTCGACGCTGCCTGACACACACTCACGCTTTCCAGAAACCTTATTGATAATATTGAACGCTTTGCATATATTCATCCAAACTTTCCTATGCTGAGGTTTGCTGTGATTGGCTGAGAGAGTTGAGTGGGCGTGGCTTTATAGCATATTTCAAAAAAGGAGCTGCACTCATGAATGAATGACGTCTGTCTGTCTGTAACCAAACCTGTGGACATGTCACTCAGGACTACGGCAAATAATGAACCATCACTCAGCCTGAAGGTGGCGCTACACAAACAACACTTACATTTGTCAATAACATTGGAAAAGTGTGTTTGTTTCCAGTGAAAGAAGACTCCATCGTGGTCCAACCAGTCACATTTCATCGTAACATCGTAACTACTCAGCCTTGGCAGAGGTATGTGGTATGCATGCCTCCTAGTTCATATTCACTATGAGATTCAAGACGCCCACACACGCACGCACACACACACGCGGACAGACACGCACACACAGATGTAAGCCTGGGGCCAGAGACCAAACGCGTCTGAAAGATCAAGTGAGGGTTTCGCTCTAAATGTCATTCATGATCTCAAATGTGGATTTATTTGTGGAGTGCCAGATGCGTGGGTGAGTGACGAGTGGGCGGACTTGTGGATCAGTGTGACCTTGCGACCCACAGCACATACCTCACATTTCCCTCAACGGCAAATCAAAGTGGTGTTTGTGGGTCTAAGCGCCGCTGCAACAAGCGCTCTCAAACTCATCTGCAAGGAAAGAAGGAGAATTACTACTGAAAGAGCTTTAAGAAGTTTAATGATTGAGGGTTGCTGGTTTCAGACATTATTAATCTAATGAAGCGTAGCTGCATGTATGTGTCCTCTCTCTCATGATAGTCCAGAGGAGCGGTTAGCTCCTGTAGCACTGGTCGGGCTCCAGGATGTCCGGGTGCTCCTCCCAGAATTGGTCTGCTATGATGTCGCAGTGGAAGACCTGCACCCTCCTCCTGCTCCGCGTCACCTGCACGTCCTTCTCCGCCTCGTTGGGCCGCTTCATGCGCTTGGTGACGGTCTCGTCTCGCTGGGGACAAAAGGACAATGTGAGGATGACGCCTTACATTGGATTTAAAATGAGCTGGGTTCACACGTTTACACTCAATAACAAATCATTTAGTATATATATTATATTTACACTGACTACTTAGGTGTGTTTCAAATTGACTCCTTGTCTCCCAGGCAACAATTAGAGCATGTTGTGTCCTTTTTGTTTTCATTATGGTATGAAAATAAACCCAGCAAAGCCTTAGTGCAGTTGTCACCCTGTGGTGCGTTCAAGGACACTCAGATATTTGAGAATTTCTGGATCAACATCAACTTTTTCAATGTAAGACACCACTAAATTCTCCTCCTCCTCGCTGTGTCTTTATTCGCTGATTGAGATTCAGATTTTCCCACAAGACAAAGATTTATTATGAGGCCCTGAACGCACCGTGACAAATGTAAATATGCACCGTCTGTAATCAAATCCCTTTTTGAAATGAATGTTTGCCTTGGCCGCCTGAACTCTGTGGAACCCTACACGTCTAACAACAGGAGCGTGTTTGGCTTCACAGAGGTAATACGTCTCACGTGTGGTCCTTCAAAATGGAAACACAAGAACCTTTGCTGACATTTCTTCAACAGACACACACACACACACACACACACACACACACACACACACACACACACACACACACACACACACACACACACACACACACACACACACACACACACACACACACACACACACACACACACACACACACACACACACACGATATCTATCAGAGCAGAACCGGCCAAAGGTGAGGTTTGTTTTTCATACTTCAGACATCAGATCTGACCTTTTCCCAGATGAGCGTGGTTCCTTTCCTGTGGAGGAGCGACTCGTTGTTGTAGTTGATATTAAACTCGGAGAACAAGATCTCGTTCTTGTCTGCAGCCACCGTTCCCTGCAAGAGGATATGCATCAGAATCAGACAAGTGACAGCAGAATGGAGACAAAGATCCACTCAGATGTGATGAGAGGAAAGCCTGCTGACAGAGTCCAGCCGCTCCTGGGTGCTGAGAGAGTTTCTGGTGGATCGTTTGTTTGTTATTACTTTTCTTTGTCACCAAGCTTCTGTTGGTTCATTTTGCTTTGGCAGGATTTGTTGTCAGTGTAGAAATGCTTCAATGTGTCGGGGAGATAACGTTTAATGGGCTGTTAATGAGCCGTGCTGCCCGAGCCTCGGTCCAGGGGGAACGTTTCCACGGCGACACACTCCTCAGCTGTCATAACATCATCAGAGTTTGCCTCTAACGCCCCCCGCAGGCTGTGTGAGGCGCTGAACACAGCCTGTGGTGAGGGAGAGAAAACTACACACAGCAAAACAGTGGAAGTCCCATAGTTGTGTATTGGGGAAGGAGCTGACTTGCTTTTATTAATAATTCAGAACATGCAGTAATATCAGATGGATTATTTTACACGTGGAGGTGAAGTGCTGACGCTGCTCATCCAATCAAAGGCTGTTATAGTAGAATAGTGTGTGTGTGTGTGTATTCACCAGAGAGTGAGAGTAAAGTTCAGAATAAGGACAAATGCATACAAACCATGAAAACAAGTGATTTTGTATTCTTCCTTGATTAATGACATCATCATTGATCCATTTACTGGCAATCAAATAAGTGTTGAGGCTGAATCAGTAAGGAAACTTCATCAAACCTGTGCAGAGCTGAGAACACTGCAGCTCAGCTCAGTGTCACATTCTAATGAATAATCCACAAAGGTCTCCATCATTTCCAGTGTTTCAGAGTTGTGCAGTGTGTCATTGCTGTGTTTGGGGGGTAAAGGACACTGTGGTGCTGCGGCTACAGCTCCTGCTCGGGAAAGCTTTTGTTGTATTTGGAAAGTGGTATCAGATGCTTTATGAATTATGTAATGTGCAGTATACAGCTCGACTAGATGAGTGTTAGCAGGCCTGTGGGCGACATCATACACCTTTAACCTTAAGAGGCCTTGTGGTTGATGAGTACAAAGCAATGATTGACATCTCTCGATTTATCTGCAGTGCTCTAAAATTGCAGATCTCATTTGTTGCGCGTACATGCTCACACACTCACACTCACACACACACACACAGGGTTCTGACCTTTAAGCGCTCCTCTGCCTGCACGGTGGTCAGTCCTCCTTTTTGCACCAACATCCAAAACACTGTGTTGTACAAATTATTGACGTGACCTGAAGGTGACACAAACACAACACAAACATCACGTCATGGATATTTACACGGAGAGGTCAAACTGTATATTTTATAAAGGCAGCAGCAGCAGCCGCAGCAGCAGAGTGTGTACTTACAGTCCGCCTGCCTCCAGCTCAGGTAGTCTCTCAGGTTATGGTTGGTCGGATACAGGACGACCCGTCCGTCAAAGCTGGGGGGGTACAGGAGGGGCTGGACCCCAAAGAACTCCCTCCAGTAAAAGACATAAGCCGAGGAGAACTGGGAGGCCACGTGGGTCATCAGCTTACTGAGGAGGAAGAGGAGGAGGAGGAGAACAGAGGTCAGAGACATGAGACATAAGAGCCACGGAGAAGCACATGGTCACTCTCATCACCTGGCTCTCCTCTTGAACCAGTTGGACGTCCTTTTGAACACAAAGCTGAACTCGTCACTTTGTCCGTAGGCGATGGCGACGTCCTCCAGCTCCTCCATGACGGCTCGGGCGCTGCGGCACATCAGGCCCAGAGCTCTGTTGTCATTGGGTTTGGTGAAGACGTGCTGCTCACAAAACCTGAAGCACAAAAACAACAACACTTTGTTTCGATCAGAAGCCAAACCCCTCACAGGTCAACATGTGTGTGACGACCTGAGTACTAATCACTCACTTGTGAAAGTTGCGTCCATCCAGTCGCACCACGATGTAGCAGTTGAAGAGACACGTGTCGTCCGTCTCAAAGGTGCGGACGTACTCGTACTTACTCTTGGCCATGACCCTGCAGCTGTGGAAGAACCGGGCGATGGGTTCGGAGACACAGAGGCGAATTCCTTCACGAAACCTGCAGGTCTTAGGTATCAACATGGGGAAGCTGCTCGGAAATGAAGAAGAAATGATGTAGAAAACGTTTCCAGAGGAGGAAATCACCGCTCGGACACACAAAGTGATCTAACGAATGACGACTGGCACTTATAGAACGCTAACTACGTATTTATCTACATTTACATCCCTAATACCAGCCTGGCATCACATCAATCACGTTGTACTTACATTAGGATGTCATTCTAGCTACTCCTCTGACCCTTAAGTAGCCACAAAGTTTGCTATTTCGTTAGCACATTAACGAGACTGTTTGCCGTTGTAGCTCATGCACGTTTCGAGCCAATAAACATACATATTCTATCACAATAAGCACTACAATTAAGCCTGCAGCTCACACGCCATGTTGTGTACAGTCCGTCTGTCAATTCCGTCGTAGTGAAACTGGAAAAACAAAACAAGTGAGGTTCCGGGAATTAAAATCCAGTCCAACTTCAGCGAATCGTCTTCAGCTGCTTTTTTGCGGTCGAAAATGATATTTCTATCCTGGATGAAATTCAATCATCAGCCAAAAATATACATTTGCTGATCACAATTAAATCTGCTGTTTCGCTCGAGTACTGGACAAGTATGAGATGGTAACGCACAAGCTATGACACATTTATATTACAGCGCCGCTACGTGGTAAATTTGGCGACTGCAACGTGATGAAGTGAACCTCCCCGATGGGAAACTTACACAAGACGAGCAAAAGCAAACAAACAAACAACAAACAAACAGAACGCAAACAGAAACTTATAATAAAAATACGCATAAATGTTACTTTAATGACCGCAAAAATAGTTTTGATATTCGCGACTGTGGCGTTAGAGTCGAACTGGGGGTGGGGACTTTATGGTATGACGTAGTTTATTAGTTTGTTTCCCACCCGAGATGCGACGCGTACCAGTCGTTGAAGTTCACATCCTTCGCTTATGATTGGCCCACGGGGATTAATATACACTCGCGTATAGTAAACGCTCTTGTTTCCCCATACACTCTTTGAAACTCCCAGAATTCATTTCGTCGTTGCGCGAGCTGCTGCGGTTGTTTCAAACATGGAGGAAAGGGAAAGAAAAAGCATGAAAGCGAGCAGCAGCGGCGCAGACAGCGAAAACACGGCGCCGGCCTCAGGCTCCAACACGCCGCTAGAGCCGAACCTCGACCCGGACACAGGCAGAGAAGTCGTAGATAGATTAGACGTCTGTTCTGACAACTTCGACCCGCTGCTGGCCTTGTACTCCCCGTCTGTCCCGCTGCCTTTCCCCACCATTAAATGCTTTAATAACGTGGCGGAGTACGAGAGCTTCCTGAAGGGAGGCCGCGGCAGAGCCAAGCCGGAGAATGTGGAGAAAAAGCTGCAGAAGGCGAGGAAGGGGGTGGCGGACCCGGAGCGCTTAGAGAGGCTGAAGAAGCTCATGGTCAACAACCCGGTGACGGAGCCGAAAGAGGGGGAGAGCAGCGCCCCCCCGCGGCGCAAGAGGGACAAACCTCGGAAAAACGTCCTCACCAGAATGACCCGTATGTTGTCGACTTTAATTTAGTAAGATTCATCTAAGAACTAGCGTTTAACATGAACTATATTGTAAAAACAAAACGTAGGTGAGTTTAATTAAAAGATGTATGTGGTTATATAATATCATAATTGTTAATTTATAATTCAAATGTGCCCTGCTTCTTTGCTTATTTACGCAGTGGTGTCACATTTTTGTGTGTATGTGCCTCCAGTATGCAAAGGGTGTCCTTTGGCTGAGATGTATCGATGTGTGGAGGAGCGGATAAGGGTCAAAGTTCACATCAGAACCTTCAAAGGACTGAGGGGAGTGTGCTCCGGCTTCATTGTGGCTTTCGACAAGTTCTGGAACATGGTGAGAGCGCCCACTGGTGTATTCATGTTCTGTTCTGGTTGACAGCCTGCATAAACTGGAGACAAAACACGAGTTCCATGTCTGGATGTTGTGCTTTCATTATTAATTAATTTCTCCTTATCAGGCATTGGTGGATGTGGATGAGACGTACAGAGAGCCGCTGCTTGGCGAGGCACTGAACCATGAGAAGGCGCTCACCATCTCACGCGTGGGTAACTCTTTTCTAGCTCCATCTCACACTGTGCTGAAGCATCTTGCTATGACAAAATATTAATGTTACTCAAATCCCCTTACAGCTCTTTGAGAAGCTGAAGATCCAGGAGAGCCCAGCAGGCGACGAGCAGGCAAAGACGCAGGAAACCCAGCCTGAGTCAAAAAGTGCCTCAAAGCGCCCGGAGCCGCCCAGGCCCAGAGGCCACAGCAGGATGGAGTCTAAGGTGTCGACAGACGACGTTATAACGGAGCAGGGTAAACACGGAGCCCCGCCGAAGGCACCGGGTGCAGAGGCGGCGCAGAAGAAAGGTTCCCAAGCCTACGGGAAGGTTCACACACGCCACATCAATCAGCTGTTCATCCGGGGGGAGAACATCGTCCTGGTTAACCCTCAGCCTCTCTGAGCTCTCCTGGTTGGGACAGAATCTCAGTTTAAATTTCTGTTTTTAAAGAAGATATCTGATAAAGAGATCTACATACTGATTCAATAGAAGGAATCAAAGATGACTGTTGTATCACATTGATATGGAAGGTTTTCTCTGCTCACATGAGAACTTAAGAGAAATAAAATCTTCTCAACACTAAATCCGTTTTCTTCTCATCTTTTGTCGTTCAGTCACAAACGTAATGTCTACATTTTTCTGGCACAACTTTGAATACCCATGACTGTTCCGGTAATTACCCAGCAGGTGGCAGTATAAACACATTAGTGCCATCTGTGCCGCCATTGTTATCTGGGCGCGCTTGTCCCTTTATGTTGCTTTTCCCGTTAGTTTGAACAGGAATGACAGCGCAGTCTCAGCGGACATCATAAATGCATTATGAATAATTGAGTTTGTGAAGCTGGAGATTGCAGATGGCACTCAAAAGCTGTCATTTGTCTTGAAGTCTCAGATTGCTTTTACTCTTTAATGGGTACATTACCCATAAAAGCACAATTTACTGCATCGCGTGGAAGTTGTAAAGATGCAGCTTTTTTTTCTATTTAAATGGCGGGGGGGGGGGGTTACTTTGGGATGATGAGCGGCGCAGTGTGTTTGTGTGTTATGTTTGTAGATGTGTCACAGTATTTGGAGTTTTATATATTTTTTGAAATCATGAAAACCAAAATTCTCTTTCCGTTGTAAAATAGGACAGAATTTATTTTCATAGATTTTCATGTCACTCTAACCTTTTTAACAGGTTTCCATCTTCAGACTGAATGGGGTTCATTGCTGCAAACAGTATGCTGACATACAATGGGAGAACATGAGACGAGACGGAAACTAAGAACCAAAGCTTCATTCTCATCATTACATTATTATTAAGTATCCACACTGCATCTAGAAAAACTATACTGGCCACTAATAATACAAATAGTTGCTTTGTCATAGAGTTTTAGACCACAATGTACCAATAACTCAAATGTCGCCTGATCCACGCCAACACTAAATTGGGCCGACCCCAACAATCCACTGAGTTTTGCCAAAATCAATTGATAAGGTTGAGTAATTCTGCCTGGAAGCAAACAGAGCAGAGCAGCCAGGTGGAGGGGAACAGCCTCTGCTCTGCTCGCCCCGTCTTTATCTCAACCTGCTGGAGTCTCTGCTCTTCTACTTGTTTGTACACCGACGTGCTCGACAGTTACAAGCTGTAGATTGAGTGAGTGATTGTGTTCTTGTCAGCTCATTTACACCAAACACACACACTGTCACAAGTTCAGTTCCGTACTTTGGTTCTGTTCTCTGCCTTATTAATATTGATAAATAGCAAACAAACCAAATGAAGTCGCCAACCCCACTTACTGACGACCTAATCTCTGTGGCTTCACTTTTGCTGTGTGAAGCTCTTTTGAATGAGGCTAATGACACAACGGAGCAAATAACACACACCATTAACACATTTCAATCAACTGTTTAATGTTGTAGATAAAGGATCTTGATGTGTAAATCAAATCAAAATGGGAATAATGCATTGAAACTTTTACATTTTTCTCAGGTGATTCTCTGGATTTGAACATTTGCATAAACTAGTGTTTCAGTAACAATCCTACATGAGAAGAGTTCAAAACAAGTGGAAAATAGAAAAACAAAACGCACAAAGCTATGGTCTTTTTTTTTTTTAGAAAAAACAGTGATAGATTTTGGTCGTTTGAATGCATCAGACTCAGATACAAGGCCACTATAGGGGAGCGTGCTGAGCCTGAGCCGTCCCTGGGAGAGGGGCTGAGCACAACTCCAACCCTCTTAGGGCTGCAGGATCACTGGCGTTTTTCTTTCTGTGGTCAGTAAATCATTGAGCTGGTGGTTGACATAGTCAGAATGTCACTCAGCTCAGATTTACAGATCGATGACTCAGCAGAGGGGTCAGGAGGCAAAAACACCAGCAGGCACTTGAACCAATGAAGAGCAAGTCTTTGTCTTTGTACATAATAAAGAGATGAATAAACACACCAGCTTGTGTACAGCTACAAGGGACTGAATCGTGCATGTGTGTGTGTGAGTGTGTGTAACTGCGCAACACATGATTGACCCACGGGGACACACTGGGCGAACACAAACTGCACCCCACTTGGTTAAAGTGCTGCGTCTCATCTAATCTGGAGCAGATAAGTTGTGAAAGCGGGCAGACTTGGAATGACAAATGTTGAGTTAATTAGGCAACTGTTTGTGTGATTGCTTTGTTTTTTAATGTGTAACATTAATGAAGATGGGCAAAGAGAAGGCAGCGTTTACTGAGACACACGGGGGAACATTTAGTTTGACAACAGACAGATGAATGATGCAATCTCTATAATCGCCCCGCATCAACATTCTGGCTGCTGTAGTCTGCACATGATCACTGGCCTGGATAGGATGGAGAGGATCTGTGTGTTCACCGGGGGAACACACACACACACAACGGGGAAGAAAAGAAAGGAGTCAAATAATTACAAATTGCATATGATGTCTGTACACAAAGGCCCGAGGCTGAATTACAAACACGTGGGTTTGTACACAGTACTGAAGTTCCCTTCCTGTAGTCGTCTGCAGCTCAGTCACACACTGAAGAGAGAAGGCAAAGACGTCCAGGCACTGGTCTGCACTAAAGAGCCCCGTAGCTCTCCTACCTACTGATTATCTCATTTGGATGCAATGGGATTATACTTCTTCTTCTTCATATGTAAAATATATATATTTATATACCAAATAAGAAAGGCCACAGAGGACGGTCTATTCGTAGAGCTCCCTTAAATCAATCGCTTTCACACTCCGCACTCATTCATTACAAACTGCAGCACTGACATCTGGAGTGTGTTGACTGGTTTGTACAACAGAAGATGATTTAAAGTCACGAGGCAGTGTTCCTCCTGTGGAAAGGCCCGGGCTCAGATCAGATCTGCTCCGTTTAGACTCCAGGCTTCACATTGTCACTGCTCGACATAAAGGTACTTCATAACTTACATGTAAGGGCTACAGGATTCTATTTACAGGTCAAGAAGAGGAAGAGCGACGACCAGAGGTAACCTGACATTCGTAAAGGAATATTAGAAAGTTAAAATGGCTGATCATTATCAAACGCATTCAGTTAAGTTATTGAGAAATATTTTAAAACAATTACGCAGCTATCAATATGTTTTTGCTATTCTGTTTTGATTGAGGTTATAAAGCGAAATCCCCCTGATCTTCTCCAGGTGGCGCACACCTCCTTCCTCCTCCTACTCTCGCTGAGCAAAGCATTACCATGACGACACCATCAGCGTCTATCGGACCACCACCCCAACACAAACTGATCATTGGTTCCAACACACACATTCGTTTCGATCCTCCGTACTACACAGCATTACTCTTTAAAAGAAGGAGATAGCGGGGTGTTGGTAACATGTCATTATTCAAGTACTCTTTGTTTGCAGCTCATAACAATCCTTCACTGATGGACAAAGAGAGAGAGAGGGAAGGAGGGAGGGAGGGAGGGAGGGAGGGAGAGAGAGGGAGGGAGGGAGAGGGAGAGACAGACACCGCTCCTCCAGAGATCTTTCACGTCTCTCCTGCTCCTTCACTTCCCAAAGTTGCCAAAGTCAGCGAAGGCGTCCTGTTTGGGCTGCTGTGCCATAGCGGGGCTCATCCCCATGCCCATGCTCATCCCTGCAGGCATCCCCATGCTCATACCTGCCTGGGACATCCCCATGTTCATGCCCATCCCCATCATGCCCTGGTTGGGGGCCATGCCCATGCTCATCCCCATCCCAGCTCCAGGGTGCATCATGGCGTTAGCAGGAGGTCTGGCCGGTGAGGTTCCGAGGTTCAAACTGGAAAATCCCTGGGAGAGCAGACTGGCAGGTACCTGGTTGCCTGGATACGACACAACAACGCCAATGAATGAAGGAATAAAGGTGGCACATTTCTGTACATGCTGGAGGAGGAGACCGTCGATCAGTCGTGCAAGAGCCAAGAGTCCTCTCACCATGCTGGAGGGTGTTCAGGGTGGGCTGGCTGGGCTTGGGGGGCTGCATACCGGGGCCCAGGAAGTCCAGGCTGATGTTGACTGTGTGGTCTGCCCAGGTGGAAGGGAGGGAGGCTTTGGCTCCGGGCCCCAGAGGAACCATCCCGTGCTGCAAAGAATGTGGTTGGAGCGGATTCCCCATGTTCTGGAGAGGCTGACACACACACACACACACACACACACACACACACACACACACACACACACACACACACACACACACACACACACACACACACACACACACACACACACACACACACACACACACACACACACACACACACACACACACACACACACCCCAAAAGAGATACATAAACACACACAGGGTGATAAGAAGCCAAATGGAAAGAGAAGCTTAACAGAGCTCAACCTTTATGTGTTCAGTCAAATCTGCTGTAGCGTTTTATGGAAATCAAATTGTTGCATAAAAAAAAGACAATGTATCTGTTATCACTGGAATGTGTGTGTCTGAGTGAAAACAGAGCGTTTTTAAAAAGTAGGCCAACAACCTTTTAGCATTGAAACAGAGTTGAGGTTTGAGGTTTGACTGTTGCTCTTCCTCTAATCTCATTCTTCATCTGTGTATCAGCAGCAGAATGAGTGTGTGGTTAGTGTGTGTGTGTGTGTGTGTCTCTGGGGGCGATAAGCATCTGGTGAGGCTGCATGTTAACTTGCTACCAATCAGGCGAGGGACGTCTGCATCACATGCACAACAACGCAACCGGCGGCCAGGACGACTGAGCCTGAGAGTGTTTGTGCTGAGGCGGCACATTTGCGATACGATATCTGGGATATAAAGTGTGTTTACATTCCACAGTATTGTTGCCGTTTGTTTTGGGCCAAATCATCAGGCTGGTGGTTGAACAACAAAAGCGTAAAAGCCAAACAGATCTAACTTCATGGTTTTACTGTCAACAATCAACAAGGATGGGAAACGAAGCAAAAAGCTGAAAAGATGCTGGAGCCAAAGAAAACATCTGGGAGTGAGAGGAGAAAAACAACACGGCCGCAAGTTCAGGCTCACACACACACAAGTTCAGGCTCACACACACAAGTTCAGGCTACACTACCCGAACCCTGAGAGTGTGTGACTGACACACTGGCAGGTATTCATGGAACAGAAGCATTGAGTGAGGTTTAATCTCACACACACACACACACACACACACACACACACACACACACACACACACACACACACACACACACACACACACACACACACACACACACACACACACACACACACACACACACACACACACACACACACACACACACACACACACAGCTACCGTAGGACCTCTATTAGTTTATGGCGGCTCTTTAATTGCGCCCGTCTTTGTTTACAACGCCAATAAAGACAGAGAACATCTCCGCTCCATCTTTATCTCTTTATCCTCTCACTCTGTCACTCCATGTTGAGCGTTCAGGCTTTGAAGTGAGCCGGTTTAAAATTGGCCTGACTAACGGCCCGACTCCACTGTCCTGCTTATATAGTGGGTGACCTGAGAACACACTTCACACACACTTCAGCCAACAATTAATTGCATCACTTTAGCCCACACACACACAGTAAAAAAATAAATATAGCAAACCTTTTCTCTTTGCTTCTTTGTGTTATTTATGGCCCCTTTGTGAGAGTTATACAGCAACATGTGCATCAATAAATGATTGTGTGTGTGTGTGTGTGTGTGTGTGTGTGTGTGTGTGTGTGTGTGTGTGTGTGTGGTGTAATGGTGCCTACCTGTGACCTAGACTGGGGCAGGACTGTGCTGCTCATGCTCTGTGTGCCACTCATGCTGAAGTTGAGGCTTTGGGAGGTGGTGAGTGTCTGATTGGCCCCCATCAGGTCAAAGAGGTCTGCTGAGGGAGGAGCAGAGGTGGGGGTCGGGGCCAGGGTCGGGGCCAAGGTCGGGGTCGGGGTGGGCGTCGGAGCTGCCGCCACGGCTCCAAAAAAGTTGTTTCCGCTTGTGACGACAGGCTGAGCAGATGTTGGCATCTGGCCTCCAGGGAAAGCGTTCCAGTCGCCAAACTCTCCGTTGCTGGTAGAAGCAGGTGCTGAGAGAAGGAGAGGGAGAGAACGGCGTTACATCAACGAGCAGGAAGGAGACGGTTGTGTGCTGTGTGAGTAATTGGGAGCGTTGGATGAAGAACCTGTCAAAACTCTACAAAGGTCCAGAAAGCAATTAAGAGTGAGCAGTCAGGGCTTCATTGAAGGCCGCTGCGGAGCTTCATCCAGTATCTATTCAGTCACAACTGGTGCCCTGCTTACAATTTTCACCGGATTTGCCCTCCTTGTTCTATCTATCATTCTGTCTCCTTCCCTCTCCCTCTTCCTCCAAGGCTCCTCCACCCCCACCAACTTCCTCCTCTGTCCCTGTCTCCTTGTCATCTATAACAGGAGTTGATGTGTGTCTGTTCTTGTTATGCAGAGCAGGTAGCGGGCTCCATATGGCCAGAGCTCCCTCCCAGCATCACTCTGAATATTCTAGCAGTAAGGCTGCAAAAGCACAGCCGTACACACACACACACACACACACACGCACACACCAACAAAAAAACTATCTTTACAAGAAAAAAAAAAGAAAAAGAAAAAAAGCCAACCAGATACGGAGAAGAGGCCGGCAGAAGCAGCAGGCGAGGAGAAGTCGGCGAATCCACTGATCAAGTCTGCGTGGAGAGAGAGACACATAAACACGTCAACTTTAAACAAGCGAGCTCCAGGTGTCATTCTAGCATAGTTAGCATTCCCTCAGTGTCACAGCAGTGCAGGGGGGAGGAGGGGGGAGGGGGGGAGGCAGTAGATGGGTGGAGGAGACCAAACATCTGTTCAGTGCTCCCGCCCTCTCCATTCGCCAGGGACTGCTCCAAAAACATCTGGTGCACTTAGTTCCTATACATCAACTCCCCCCCCCCCCCCACTGTCCACAAAGCTGGAGTCCCACGCCCGGCGCTCGCTGCCTGAGTGAGCCAGCAGCAGCATCGTACCTGCGGCGGAAGGTTGGCTCGGGTTTGTGTCCACCATTAGTAGGTTTAGGGCGGCACTGGACGGCTGAGGGGCGGCAGGCTGGGGCTACAGAGGGACGACAGAGACAGAGAGATCAGAGTGCTGCACACACACACTGCACACACACGTCCTTGTGCACCTCCACTCTACCTGTTTGGTGGGCGTGTCCGGGCTGTTGTCTCCTGTGTAGGTGGCCGCGGCCCCCAGGTCTACTTTTTTGGACGCCGCCCCTCTCTTTCGCGTTGCTGTCGTCTCCGTCGCCTGGACGATCTGTAAGTGCTTGGTGGTGACGGTCTCCTCTTCGTCTTTGAACTCTTTCCTCGGCTGGCCGTTGTGGGATGATCGACCTCGCTCCTCCTCGTTGTCACTACAGGAGAGAAAGTTAGGGTTATACAAACTTAACCTAACTGAATAACCTCAGAACAGATGAGATAAGATAACACATTATCACTTATTAACTTAACTTACTATTAATTCAGGCACCAGAGTCCAATGTTAATATTAATTAAGTTTTTAAAGACACTATTTAGTAATTCCTTGATGTTTTAATGTGACTTGCAGCTAAAATGGTTGAGCTTTGGTTTTGTGAACATTCAGATTGCAAACATTGAATCATTTCCCTTCTTGTTCAAACTTCAGACTCTTGCTCCCACCTGAATCGGTCTGGCGAGTCGTCTCGTTCCTTCTTCCTGAAGTGGCTGATGGTGTCGTCGATGGTGCTGCCAATCTTGTTGCTGATCTCTCCCAACGTCTCGCTGAAGGGGAACGGCCCTTTGCTCTTGTCCCAGTCGTCGTCCCATTTCCCTCGGTTGTCGTTGGAGGAATACCTGTCCCCCGCTGCAGAGGAAGAAGAAAGTGGGCCGGAGGAGGAGAAGAAGAAGAAGGGACGAGGCAAACGCAGAGGACAGGGAGGGAATTAGGAAAAGTAATATAATGTACAAAGTGAGAATGAGCAGTAAAGGACGAGCAGCAAGGACATCCAGAGGACTTACCGTAACTTCTGAATCCCGTACTGTCTGAGGACACGCCTATGTATTTGTCTTTGCTCTCCTTTGCCTTTTTTCTTTCCACCCTCAGCCTCTCATCATCCTGGGCAAACTCCACCATCTCCTTCACTTTCTGACGCACATTCACTCCTTGGTCCTTCCCGTTCTCATCTAGACGGAACAATACAAAACAATAGAGAAACATATAGAGGCACAATAAATATATAACTACGTCCTACAGGCAAAGCTTAACTCTCATTAAGCACCTTAAGTACATCCATGGTTGAGCAAAGTAAAAGCAGCTTTGGGGCATAGGGTGTGGTTTAAGGGTTTGTGGTAAGCAGGACTTACCGCCTACAACCGTTCATTACAGCTCACAATGAAGCTCTTGCTGTTAATGAAATGCATGAGTGTGGACACTGGACTGAGGCGTGGAGACGGCTCCACCTCATCAATGCAAGTTGGGACTGGGTCCAGTGTTTGGTTTAGCAGGAGTGTGTTTGCAGTATTCCTCCAACGTGCCAAAGAAAAGATGGCCAGAGGGAGAGCGAGACTGAAGGGCAGCGGCGAAGGCGACCTTACCTACAAAGTGGTAGCTCTCCAACGACCTCAGGTCATAGAGATGTTCTCTGGCACTGGTGACGACCCGCTCTGAGCCGTTTCTGATCAGGTGAGCCAGCAGTAACAGGGACTGGGAGTCAGACACACAGCAGCAGTTAGAAAATACAACAGTTCTTTAGCTATGACGTCTAACTGTCCACATTCTAGAGTGAAGGACAGTAAAGTGTTGTCACTCTTGTATCATCATGAAGCACCGTCTGCCTCCGTGTTCCTGTTTCACACCTTGTACACTCTCCTCCAGTTCTTCTTGTTGTCGCGCAGCATGCGGATCCACAGCATGTTCATCACCTCTGGGAACTGCTCATACATGAAGGTGGCTCTGATTAGAGGGACAATCACAGAGAGGATGCAGGGGAGGGAAAGAGATATTGTACATTCAGTGAGAAATTTAATTTGCAATGCATGACATCCAACCATTCCTCTGCTGTGTCCTCTGATAACCTTGTTACAACTCCTGCCCTGGAACTATGAAGCACAAGCAGCTACACGCAGGAATAAAGGTTGCTTTCACACATTTTGTGTTTGTTTCCACCTCAGGAAACGCAAATGCAGTGTAAATTAGATTAGTAACGTATTAAAAAGCAGAAAGGATTAGAAAGCACTGGTCTGGTTTAAGACCTTTTCCAAGCAATGAGACAGGAACACAGTTATTAATGCAGAGGGCTGAAAGTGTAGTCTTGGTTTTTGTAATTTACTGTAAAGTGACTAATGTTTGAATTCATGTTGTAAAATGACTCATGGAAGCAGAGAGTAAGAGGAATCTGTCCACTGTGTGTTTGGTTGTTCTTCTTAACATTGATACTACAAATGCAAATTCTAGAATTGCTACAAAGGCAACAAAAGCTTCCTGCTGTTCCATCGGATTTACATGTGATCACATTCAGAATGTTACAGACGGCACAGGAAGTGTTGTCCTCACCTGGAGATTTCACTCATGAGCTGACCTGAGGGTCCCCAGGGGTCATCATTGGTGGCCTCCCTGACTTTAGACTCCACCTCAGAGTAGTTCATCACCACATTGGTTCTATACAAGAGAAGAAAGGCAAAAACCATTCAACAAATCAGGCCTATGTGAAGTAAACAACAGGAAACTGCATCAGGGCTCAATACATCGGGCCTCCATTCAGACTGACGTGGACAAAAGTTTCTCTTGTTACAGCCACACCCTAACATAGGTACTGCTGATAATGGAGGATAATGGAGCGTGTTGCTTACGTGTGTGGCCACGAGTTTAGTTTGATTCTGTCACGGCACAACTGAAGATAAATACGTTTTGTTGACTATAAACATGTCGCTCACTGATGATCTTTTTAATTATTATTGCAAAGAACAAGCAGATTAAAGGTTGATTATGATGATTACACAACAAAATGAGGCAGACATGGTGGTAGTTTATGTTCATCCAATCAGAATACAGAGACATGATGTGACCTCTGTGAGAAGGTCAATATGTCCTTTTACCTACAAATGTCAACATCAAGCCAACCAAAGAAAAACACCACAAAGGGATTCAAGACAACGGAAGATTCCAAAGGAGACATCAATGCTAGAAAAACAAGGGAAGTTTAAGGCTGCTTGATCTGGCATGATTTCCATTAAATAAGATGTCTTCCAAAGCTTTCAGTGTTTTCCAGTGAACAACATGAGCCCTGATCAGAGCTTCAGCCTAAACGTTGGGAAGCAGATGTTCTAAACCTGCACGTCCTCATTCCTCCCTCCCTCCTGCCACATCAGCAGCACCACGGGGCCTTAAAGGGAGGCTTTGATTTGATGGGCAGCTAAACAGAGACACACCCTCACTGTGGTCTGGGAAACAGGCCGGGTTACTATGGAGCGCTGTAGGTTACAGTTACAAGCACTACAAATTATCTTTCCTTACAGTAAAATGATCCTGGATGGACAATATGCTGCTGATTAAAGCCTCAGCTGGACTGTGGGATCATATGGACCATATACATATAAGTGCTGCATAGAGATTGAACCTAGTCTAGGGTTAAACTGGACTCTTAAGGGAGCTTTGTCATGCAAAACTCATGTGTTAGATCAGGCTCGACTCAGCTCCATTTAGTTTGGAACACCTCTGGTTATTGGCTGTGCTTTTACTAATGCATACAGCCTGAGTGGTTCAACCAAGCATAGAGGGACGCTGCACAATGCTTCATGTTTGCCTGCATGACAGCAAAACACGGTGAAATGATGCAACATTGTCTCTCTTCACAGTGCCGTCTCCCATGTCCTAGATATCAAACAAATAAAAAGGAAACTGCTGCGCTTTCTCAAAGTGTTGCGACACCATCACAGACATTTCCGTTCGACTTATGAAGAAGTCTATCTGTAACTCATTTCCTCACCAAATAGATTCCAGCTATTCTAATATACACAACTGATAAATACACGATCAATCAAAACAGGATCAAACAATAATACCATGTGAAATGTTGAATTATCAACGTATCCGGGGGGAATCAGTCACATTCTTGGCCACATTTATAAAGAACATCTCATTTGTGTCGTTATAATATGTTATCATTTCCAAATATGTCAAAACAAAGCCATCATCATCACAGCAGAGTTCAGAGGAACCACAGGGAATATTAACAGGAAAAGTCTCTTCTGTCTATCTAAACCCCCACCAATCCTTTATTTGTGCCTCTCCCACTCATGTAAAAGTTGTTCATGTTCATGGGGGGGTGGAGGCTGGGGGGCAGGGGGGGTCACACTCCAGGGAGACAAGTGCATGTAGCAGGAATGCAGTCTTGGAAAGTCTTGGGAACATGCTATTGTCTGAATGTGCCAAATCAAGCGTTAAACCATTTAAGTGAGGAAATATTGTGCAATAGAGCACCGACACAGACCGTGTTCACATTTACTGAGCATCGACGAGTCCACAGCTCGACAAAACACACACAATCCCCCAGGTGAAGCCTGGAGTTCAGCAGGGCGGCGTTACATTTGGTAGATAGTTTGAGCCGGCGTACTCCTGCTGCTGACCGAGCAGGCCTGTACTGACACGGCCATCAATCTGTGAGAGGCCTCCAGAGTCCACACACACAAAGGCACAAGGACTCACACTGCACATTCATGAGCAATTGTGTCACTACCTTTACATCTCGCCTGATTATCACCTGTCTGTGTAAGAAGGTAAACAGTGGCTGATGAGTCAGGGTGAACTTTCCTCTTCCTGTACCTACATTCAAACAATTACAGGTGAACACTTCTATACTATCTCCGTTTATTGGTATCATATATCACAATCAAATGATAGATTTACCTTGTATGGTTATGTAACAACCCCATTGTATCTGACAGTGATACATTAGTAACACAACACCTTTAGCATTTCTGAGGGGAGTCGTGTAAATAAGAATAGTGATGAATGCGTAGATTGTGTATCTTCTATAAAGCATTCACGCGTTCTGGACACCATGAGGGTTTATGTTTG
Organism: Genypterus blacodes; assembly: GCF_046128005.1. Lineage (NCBI taxonomy): Eukaryota > Metazoa > Chordata > Actinopteri > Ophidiiformes > Ophidiidae > Genypterus > Genypterus blacodes. Next base: position 321,386 of record NW_027466980.1, read on the forward strand.
TGTGTGTTGACCGGCTGCACCTCCAGTCAACATACGGGATCAAAAGAAGCATTGTTTGTCATAGTAAAGAGAGTAACCGAGCAGCTGTCACACAATCACTGACACAGGAGAGTAACTCAACTACAAAACAACCACAGAGAAGGACGCGGCTCTATTTTTAGTAACTAATGCAAATTTAAGTTTCTTAGCATGTCCGGTGTTTGAGGTTAAAGAGCTTTTATCGTGTAAGTCATTCCCAACTGGTTATTCAGCCCCGGAGCTGTCAAACTAGCTCGGCCGGCTAACTCCGGCAGCTTGCTACTTAGCCAACAGGCTAAATAATTAGCTCGTTAGCTAGGAGTTAGCTTCCGCTGTCGATGGAAACGTACAAAACAAGCAGCTTAACGCACGCACAACATTACCAACGTAACCCCGTACAAACACAACGGACTCACAAACTAAGAGTTACAAAGTAAAGGCGCTCATAATGAGGACAAGTTGTTTTCTAAGTCGGCTAACTAGCTAGTAGCGCACAGCTAACTTGTTAGAGTGACGTGACGTCAAAGTTTTGGGTACGTGTCTCTTTCAATCAGGTAAACTCCGTACGCAAACAACCAAACATCCATGCCGCAAAGTCCACAGATACTCACGCTTTATCAACCAACTCCCGAACCTTCCACATATTCAGCATATTGGCTCTGTGAGAGGGCGCTTTCCGCCTCGGTGAAGCCTTTAGACGGACACCAACAACCCTTGAACTCTGTAAAGTAAACTCTTCTTCACCTCCGTCTCAGGGCAGGAGGCGCAAACGCACCGCCGGAGAGGGAAGGTTAGGAGAGGCGTCACGTGACGTCACCGGCCCGCACGTGAGGCAGCAGTGGAGTTGTAGTCTTTAGTGTCCAGGTGATTCAGGTGAGGCGGAGAGGAGAGGAGACAAGGTGACACAGAACCGCTGAATACCCGGATGAGCCGGAGCAGAAAACATGTACACTGTAAAACCAAGTAAACTAAACTGAATACAGAACAACATATTAATATAAGTTCCTTGTTCCTTGTTCCTTGTTCCTTGTAAGGGAAAATTCCAACATGTTTTTGAGGCAAAGAGCTTGTTAACAAGGTTTCATTTGGTTTACACGTGATATTAATGATGTCATTCATCCAGCAAGGTTAATTGTTTCAATGATTTATACTCTGCTGCTGCTATACTATTTGCATAGTCACTCATAGCTTTTATTCACATTCATTCACTGTCTCAGTCACCTTGTCCAAATATTTAATTTAATTTAATTTAATTTAATTTAATTTAATTTAATTTAATTTAATTTAATTTAATTTAATTTAATTTAATTTAATTTAATTTAATTCTACAACCAAGAGGTAAAACCTTTATAAACTTAGTAGTGGTAAACACATATTAAGCACAGGCCATCACAACAGTCCATCAAAGGACCTTAGACTTTAAGCTGTCCAACATCGAATGAATCAAATTCTTCCCATTCATATTTTCACCGTCATTGATGGTGGTGCCATAATGTTTGAGTGAATTTCACAGTTTCTAAAAGATAACATTTACAGCAGGATCAGAGCCGGAGCCTTAACATTTGTGAATTACAGAAAATCCGTGAGCCAAGCACATCAAAGCTCATTATGATCAGATGCACCAATCTATATTTCAGCTCTCATCTTCCTATCAATGAAACCGCATCCACCCAAAACAACTGAGTGGAAGTACAGTGGGGAGAAAATAAACCACAGCAGATGTTTTGAGCTGTTGTGTAAAGCCAGTGTGCAGCATAGTGAGCAGGTCAGCGCCCTGCCCTGCGTGCTCCCCGTCCCTCCTCATCTGGCATTCAGGCATGCTACAGTGACCCAGTGATGCTGTGTGACAGGCCAGGCAGGCACTTGCTGTTTGTGTCAATCCAGATCAATCACTCCCTCTCCTGGACGGACAACGTCATGTGCACACAGAAAGGTCACGAGGTGTACTGGAGCCCGCCGTGATGTGGCGAGCAGCGAGGTCAGCCTGGCCAGTCGACACCCTTGACTAAGGCTCATGATTCATTTAACACTTTAAAGCCAGTAGATAACTATAGGAGTTGAGGTTGGGAGCTAAAGCTATTGCAACAATAAAAAGAATGTCACATGTTCCGTGAAATATTTCTGTAATTCTCATGTGACTGCGAGTATTAAAAAAAGGTATTGAGGCTCTTTGTCATATTGATTGATATTCCGGTGGGCAAGATAAGGCCCCAGATGCCCTACATAAGACAGGGTCTCTATTCTCTAATGATACGTGTAAATATGGCCCACGGCTTACACTTCTATAGGAGGGCAGGAAGGAACAACACAATAGCCAAAATACAACCCATCTGAGAAAAAAACAACAAGAAACAGCACTTAACATCCCAGAATGCACTGCACCCACGGGAGCAACCTCAATTACTGTTACACGTCCGAAGAGGAGAACTCTAGGAGAAGTGATTGCTGAGATGGAAATGGCTCTCTGTGTGTGTGTGTGTGTGGGTGTGTGTGTGTGTGTGTGTGTGTCTGTGTGTGTGTGTGTGTGGAGAGGATGGATAGTAAGGCACTCAGTAAAAAGATCTTTCAGGAACACTTTGCCTTGGTGACGTTGACGTGAGCTGTTGATTGACGTGCACTCCTCGACAGAAACCAGAGCTATCAAGCTATCTGCCACGCATTAAGAATGGCACAGTCCTCGGGGAGGGGCCTAAGTGGGAAATGATGTTGCTCAAGACACTCTCTGTCAACAATGTGTGTGTGTGTTTGCCGGTGTGTGAGTGCTGAGGATAGCAAAGTATTCAATCAGAGTTTTGATTGAAACCCCCGTGTCCTTAAAGATCAAGGATTGTGTCCGTTGATGTATGGGGACGCGTGTGTGTGTATCCACGGGCGGGCCTCAGTGTCCCTCTGTGTGTGTGTGTGTGTGTGTGAGAGTGGATGTGTGTGTTTGTGTGATAATAGATGACAGAGGCAACACAACTACACGGCGTAATTTGTCTAAAAATAAAATGATTTAAATTTCCCTAAACACGTTAAGGCTGACAGAGAGCTTAATTGAAGAAATCTGATAAATGTGGAGACAATATGTTTGTAATTAAAGTGTGCTGTCACCGCGCTCTGAATGTTAATCTACAGAGGGAGAGAGAGATGAGACCAAACACTCCGGATGTGGCAAAATGCTTTTCCTTGATATTTCATCTTTCATAACCACATTCCATTCATCATCTCGTTCTCCTGTTTATCACCGGAGACCAAATTGTCACTAACAACTATTGAGTTACAGAGGATGAAAAATTGGACAAACATGATGAAAGTGTAACTGGAGCAGCACTAGGGGGCACTCTGACTTCTCCGCCGCCGGTGAGAGACTGCTGAGCGTTGCAGCACGGCCAGCGTTTGTGCTCGGTGTGTGTGTGTGTGTGTGCGAGCGCGCGTGTGTGTGCGCGTGTCAGTCAGTTTGACCACTGGGGGGGCTGAGGCTGTGTGTTTACACGGCTGAAGTTCCCATGACAAATGTGGTCAGAACATCATCTCAACTTGGGAATGCGTCCAGGAGCATGAAAAACACTCCACTTCTACAACTCTGCTATTATTCTTTCTCCTCCTTGAACATGTGCTTCCAATCTTGTCCAAACACTACGCTGCCTTCTCCTCGCTGCTTTTTTTTACGATGTCATTAGAAAACAATACTCTTTGTTTGACACATTAGCTATGAATTAACCGCACCGCCCGATCTTCGTGCCCGCGCTATAGGTTCTGATCTGTGGAGTCGCCCGCCGGCTGGGGCCCCGGCCTTCCTGCTGTCAGTGCGACGGCTCTCTGGCTGCTGGTATATTTCAGGCTGTTATTGTTGGCCCTCTTGCAGCCCCGGTAAGATCTTTAGTCCTTTTCCCAAGCGATATAACCCCCACACACATCACACAGTATCTGACCTCTGTCTCCATGACACATGACAGGTCCACTGTGCGTGCTCGCTTGAGTGTGTATGTGTCTGTGTGTGTGTGTGTGTGTGTATGCACGTCTGTTATTGAGACAAGACTGATATGTATGCGCCTTCGTGTAAAAGTGTAGGAATGTGTGTGTGTGTGTGTGTGTGTGTAGCACAGTGTTAAAGTTTATAGACTCTATCTGGAACAGTATTGACTACGTGAAAAACAATGAGTCCAATTGTCACATGTTCAAAGTCCCACAGACAACCCGCGGTGCTGTGGAACCACACACACAGATGTTCCTAATGGGACTAAAGTAGCATTCACATTCCTGCGGATAACCAGTCTGTTTATTTTTCTCTCTAAGCTGGACTGCATCGCCACTTTCCCTGGTGAGAAAAAGGATGGAAGATGTGAAAAAATGAAGAAAAGCTGTGAGTGGGCCCGATGAGAGAGGCTCCCACCGCAGTTTGGCCCTCCAAAGCCGACTGTCAGGGTTTGTAAACTGTGCGAGTCCTCAGCTGCAGTGATTTAAGGCCTGTAGTTATTTGAAGTATAATGCTCGGTGATGCCAATGTGCACTTCTTTGCGAGTTAAAACTCATGTTGTGTCGTTTCTCTCCACGAGGAAACGAGCTGGGTGTAATTGTGACGGCTTACGGTTATGACTCAGGGTGTTACAGTCAATCCTGTTGCTTTAAACATGGGGTGAGAACGCATGCATATACACACACTGGAACACACACACACACACACAGGTACTCTCAAGCCCTGAGAGCATCTGCTCCTTTACAACCAGATTGAATTAGCAATTACAGAGAGTAAAAACCAGAACAAAACATCTGGAGCTGTAAGCAGTAGAGGTTATAAATCTGAGCGGGGGGGTATGAAAATGAGCCAAAGTGAGATTCTCAAGGACAGTGTCTCTGATTGGCCCATTAACATGCCAGGGGTGTCAGAAAGGACCCGAGGCAATGGGAGAAATGGGACAGAGCAGAGGGCTTTAGAGGGCGTACGGAACAGCAGTGAGTGTACAGGAGAGAGAGGGAGAGAGAGAGGGAGAGAGAGAGAGACAGAGGGCTGCTGAGATACTGGAGGAAGTCAAATACAGTATTAGTGCCGATAACACAGCAGAGGAGATACGCAGATGTTTTGTTCTGCCTTGACCCTCCGCACAGGAAATCACCCTGATAAAGCAGAGAAGAAGAAGAAGAAGAAGAAGAAGAAGAAATGGAAGCTGTGAAGAAACAGACCCGGAGTGTATGTGGGCGCGAGGACGAGAGTTCACTTTGCCAAACCGTAATTATCCATGTTTGGACACGGAAAATCCTGCAGCTAAACATTGGCTCTGCTCCGGCCCGGGCTCTCTCTCATAAATGTATATAAATGATTCTACATCCAGTTTGGTTTCAGTCCGTTTAAATGTGAGGTTGGAAAGCCACAGCACCATTACCACATCTGTTTTTGCTATTATTGGCACAATAAATTACGTAGGCAATTTGTTTGCGCTGTTGTTAGAGTAATAGAATCAAATTATCCCATGTTAGGGAAATGATTATGTACGAAGCGGAACCCATCAGGGATTCACAAGGCAATCAGTGAAGTAAGACAGAGCTGAAATGTTGGCGCTCTGCAAATCCACCGTTCCAGGTCCCGCTACGTCATTGCCAAAGAACTCTTCAACCTTACATGTGAGAAGGCTGTACCTGGTTCACACGTGAGGCTCTGCTGTTACACCCCACAACGCCCACCAGCCAGAGCTCCAATGACGCCGAGAGAGAGGAGAAGAGAGAAGAAGACAGGAGGAGGATGGAAGGGAAAGAGTTTGGAATGAAGGACGATATCAAACGAGCCTTATCGTTTAAAAGCCAGGGAACAGTGTTTACATTTCCACTCCAAGGCCAGACGCCGGGCGCACGTTTACAAATGGGTCAAGGTTGAAGCCAAAACAAAAGTTGGTCGATTAGCAGTCGAGGTGCGACGCTCCTAATTTGTATGCTAATCTGCCTGGATCATCACGGCGGCGGCGTTCGGCAGGCGGCGGCGTTGGGCGGCTCGGCGATTCTACATCTGCACGCACTCATTTAATTATCCAAACACAATTCACAAAAGTCACTGGAAACAAACCAAACCAAAATAAAATAATTTGCATATATTTAAAAGAGCAGATAAAGTCCCTGGGGGTTGGTTAATATTTCAGAGGCATAATAATAATAATATGCTAAATCATTCACATTTTATCCAGCACCAAAACAAAGTGGCTTTGTCGATGTAATTAGGGTGTTTTAGAGTTGAATCGCCCTGCAAATGACCATGTTTTTCTCTCTGGGAGACCCGTGTGTGTGTGAATGCATCCCTCTCTCTCTCTCCCTCTCTCCCTCTCTCTCTCTCTCCTGCTGTACGTGGACCTGTGTGTGTGTGTGTGTGTGTGTGCAGCATTGTATTGTCACCGTGCCTCCGTGTGCATGCCGTCTTAGAAAAGGATTGATTAAAGAGAGAGTGTCTGTCTCAGAGCAGTTAATGAGGTTTAGTCCCATGAGCTGAGAGGTTTGAGCGTGTGTGAGTGCAGGCCCGTGTGTGTTTGTGTGTGTGCATGTAGACCTAGTGGAAGATGTTGTTAATTGGCTAAGACTCACTTTCCAGCGCAGGGAGAGTCAAGGGCACCGTGCCGCCGCTATGTTTGATTCTTTTTTTTAACTGCTATTTGTGGAGAATGACGCTACGTTGGCTCTCTGTGTGTTAGATTGTGTTTGAGTGATGAGTCAGTGAGAGGATGACAGGAAGAGAGATGATTGCAATTTAAATGTTGGGATTGATTTTGTATATTGGCACAGCTGGATGTTTCTGTTTGAGACTAATATAAAATTAACAAAACAGTCGTGGAATGGGAAAAAGGCAAGTAGCTTTAAATCGTCTGTGTTGTGTTTTTACCTGAGTCCAATATGAGGATTTAAATGAGACGCGTTCATTTCTACTCTCAGGGGAAGAAGAGGAAGAAGAAGAAGAGGAAGAAGAAGAGAGACAAAGAGAGAAAAACAAAAAGAGGAGAGAGAGGGGGAGAGGAGAGAGAGACGGATGCATCCCGTCTCACTGCTCTGGTCTGCACACAGACCTGTCCATCTACATGTGTATGCAGACCTGTATGTTCTCTTGCAGAGCAACACACAGCTCGTCTCAAACAGCAGGAAGCATCGGCGCTTTCATGTAGAGCACAGCCCAAAGTAGAGCAAGATCACAATGTGTGTGTGTGTGCGTTGGTGTGTGTGCGTTACTGTGTGTGTGTGTGTGTGTGTGTGTGCGTGCGTGTGTGTGCATGTGTGAAACCCAGGCTTTACCCCCCCTGGGACCTGCACAAACACGCTTCCCATCTTTCCTTTGAGTTTCACATTCAAAGGTTCCACTCGTTCAGCTGTCAGTCAAGCTCTCAGCCAATCAAGGCGGCTCATTCTCAGTCTGTTTATAGATCAAGGCTGGTTTAAGCGTATGTATGTGATGTGACTGGAATTTTTACCATGACTAATACTAATACTGTAAATATTCATATTTTTTCACACATCAGCCGCGGTGTCAATCAAACATCAACGCCAGTGTGTGCCACTCCGCCACTCCAGAACAATGTTTGTGCCTCCGCCCCGGTCCTGGAAAACCCATTGTTGGTACTAGAAGGATGCCAGGAAACAAGCGGAGCAATGTGGCCGGAGGAGGAGGAGGAGGAGGAGGAGAAGAGGGCCTGGAGAGGGGCCGAGTGGAAGGATGTGAGCTCAGGGCGCCGAGTGGAAGCGAGCGGAGAGAGAGTTTGTGAGGAATCAGAGATGATGAGGATACAAAGAGGAAGTGTGTGTGTGGGCGTGAACGAGTCAAGTGCCACGTCAAGTTTGTTTGTGCAGCCCGATATCTTCACAGGCCCACGCAGCAGTGAGCACCGACCTGCTGGAAGCTCTGAGAGGGACGTGGAAAAGAAATCCCCTTAAAAAAACACCTTAAAATATAAGAGGTGAAAAGGATGAAGCCTTAGGAGAGAGGAATGGAAGAGAGAGAGAACATCTGTCCTTGAATGGCCAAGTATGCAAGGAGCTATAGGAGGGGAGAGACAGAAGAATGAGAATACAGAGAGTTACTGAGTCAGACAGACAGGCAGGCAGACAGACAGACAGGCAGACAGAATATAAGAACACATAAATGAATACAGTACAGAATGTGAAGAGTGAAAGAGAGAGAGAGAGAGAGAGTGAGAGCAGAAGGTCATGTGTGTGTGTGTGTGTGTGTGTGTGTGTGTGTGTGTGTGTGTGATCAAAAGAGATTCAGCACTGTATATAAGCATTAAGTACGGTGTTGTAAGGCTATCGCAACCCAGATATGTCACGCTTAATTTAGTGGCTAAGAGTACAAGAGAGAGAGAGGGGGGAGTGGGGGGGGGGGGGGGGGGGGGGGGGGGCGTACAAATTACGGTGAAATGTATCTCTGCAATTATATCAGCCCGTCACACGGCAACCGCTTAAAACGTAAAAGAGACAGAAGGAGCGAGGAGCCGGCGGAGGAAGGGAGGACGAGCGTGAGACAAAACGGAAAGAGAGAGAAGTGGACAGACGGAGCATCAGGTGACGACGGCGGGGCGGCGTTATCAGAGCTCACCTCTGATTGCCATCTATTATGACGGAACAATGGCTTCCTGTGGGCCACGCTAACGACCTGTGTGTGTGTCAGCAACAGGGGAAATTAACCCAGCTGCACCTTGTTCCATGCCAAGAGGGAACGGGACAAAAGGAGAGGAGCAGGGTGGGAAAAAAGGAGGAATCAGTCACACACCTGTTCTTCAGTGATAGACAGCTGCCATATGTCCATACCTGCAGTGAGGCGGCGCCGGCTGAGCCTGACTCACCAATAGAGGGCAGCAGAGGGCTTCAGAGACGATCGCCTGGTCAAGAAGCTCAGCGTATTCATCTTCTACATCTGCGTGTCACCTCACACACGTCTCCTCACCTTGAGCCCACGAGCCAAACACATTACTCACCCTCACTTTCTGCTTCATCTGGAAGTTATTGGCTGGCGGCGGCGGCGTTTGTGAATAAAGCGACGGCGGCGGCGGCGGCTTCACCTCAAAGTTAAGGACTGTTGTTTGTTTTTGACAACTTTACCTGTTTTTCCAGCGTTGACATCAGAGGAGTGGGAGTGAGGTTTGACCTGCGGGGCGGCGGTAATGGCTGCGTGTGTGTTGTGCAGCACGTCTCCGTGAGAAAGCGGCGAGATCCATTCACACTACATGCAGAGCCGTGGCCTCCAGGCTCCAGTTCCTGCTTCAGTAATGACTCTGTTCCCCTGTGGAATGTAGAACATTGTCTTACCTCAAATGAGGGAAGCACATGATCACACACACATGAACACACACACACACACACACACGCACACACACACACACACTCGCTTCAGTATGCATAAAACACTCCAGGTCGCAAACATATACACACAAAATCGTGCACACGTTCATGTAAATACAAAGCCACACACACACACGGGCAGGCGCGGGCAGGCACACACACTCTCTCTCCATCTCACAGTCATTGATCGGGCCTCCCTCTCAGGTTTGCTTTGCTCTACATGATCAATCAGTGAGTTTATAGAGCACAATGTGTGGCAGCTTGTATTGCTCTTTCTCCTTCTTCGTTACGATCGGAGCAAATCCCCGCTAAGCAAGCGAGGGAGCGAGCGAGCGAGCGAGCGGCGATACACCTTCATACAACTTTAATGACTCTTAAATTAACCATCATATTTTTTTTGCTTCACTCCTTCAGCAACTAAATCGCTTAATATGCATCAACACCGGCCTCACTTGTGGGTTAGCGGTGACATTTTTATAATTCCTTTGCAGCAGCATTGTGTTTATTTATGAGCATGTAGGCTTTTTTTGCCTGATAAATGGCACAATTAAAGAGTGTTCAGGCACTGGAGTGTGCATTTCAGGCTGCTGACAGATTTTTAGTGTCCTCTTCCTTTGGCTAACGATGAAAGTAAATAATGTCTTAACGAGGTTGCTGGAGCAGTTGTTTGAGGATTCATTTTATATTTTTTTACTTTTGCTTTGAGCTGCAAAGGCGCTTGAACACAAAAGTTATGTTCTCCTGCTTGTGTTGGGTTCTTTTTTTTGTGTGTGTCTTGTTAGCAAATTAATTTACAGTTGTGATCAGGATGACTCGTGAGAATTCATGTAATTCCACGTTTGTCAGAAGTGAGCACTCGTAATTACGTCCTTCCTCCTTATCTCCTCCACAGGCTTTTCCTCCTCCATCTCATGCCAACTCCCTTCTTCTTCTTCTTCTTCTTCCCTGATGCGTTCCTCTCTTTGCTCTTCCGTATTATAAACGGACGACGATGACGGCGGAGCAGACGGCGATAAGATAAGACTGAGTCTGACTGCAGAGACGTGGAGCCGCCGTTTGCAGAGTGACACAGAACCAGAATCTTCCCCACTTCCTGTCTGCATTATTCAGAGGTGCCGATTGGCTGCTGGGCGTCTCAGTGATGAAAGCAGCCTGACGCAACGCTGGGTAACCGTGCTTTACAGTATTGTTTTACAAACTATTGTAAGGCTAGAGTAGAACAAGGGAGACTATTAGCCGGGGCCCTGGGAGGAGGGTAGAGCTTTATGAGCCCTCTGAGGCAGGCAGACAGGCAGGCAGGCGGGCAGGCGGGCAGGCGGGCAGGCGGGCAGGCGGGCAGGCAGGCAGGGGAGCCACCGGGCTCCTGTGCATTTAAGCAGCAGGGCTACAGAACTACAAGCTGCCCCTGCGTTTACAGAATGCCCTTGGACGGAGGGTGTGTGTGTATGTGTGAGAGAGAAAGCGTTGGGCATGCACGTTCATGGGCTAATGAGTGCATGTGTTAATGCCCGTGTGTGTGTGTGTGTTTGGTGTGTGTGTGTGTGTGTGTGTGTGTGTGTGTGTGTGTGTGTGTGTGTGTGTGTGTGAGAGCGTGCACGGTCGAGATGTTGTTGGGTTGAGTCAGTCTCCAGAGAGAAGGAGAAGGACAAATGCTCCTTAAAAATAGCCCCTGGGCAGCTGGTGTACACAGTCTATCAGCAGTCCGTCCCTGGGGCCAAGAAGGGAGGGGGGATGGAGAGAGAGAGAGAAAGAGAGAGGGAGAGAGGGAGAGAGAGACGGAGGGAAAGAGAGACAGAGGATGGATGTAAGAGG
>NW_027466980.1:340000-355000 GCF_046128005.1 Genypterus blacodes
TCAACACACAGACGCTCTGTGAAGGATCCATGCTTATTAAACCAGAGCTGCTTTCCTGTTTCAACACTGACAAGAAAAAACATAAACGCCACTGTTTGTTTTCTCTCCCAACAGCTCCGTCCTCTCTGTCTCTCTCTCTCTCTATCTGTCCCTCCATCTCTCTTCTTCTCTCTCTCCTACTTTTGTCTGTCAATCTCTCAACTCCTTTCTATGTTTTCTCAAATGTCTTTTCAACTTTTCTCCCCACCTTTCCCTCTCTTCCCTTTTTCTCTCAGCCACCCATCAGCACACAGGCCTTCACCTCTGCTTTGCCGCACAGCCCCATTAAAGCAGCGAGTGTGTGTGTGTGTGTGCGTGTGTGTGACCGCTGAATGAGTCCCCCTAGTTTACACCCTGTGTCTGCCACGGTCAATGTGTGTGCGTGCGTGCGTGCGTGCGTGTGTGTGTGTGTGTTGCCCCGGTGTAAGAGGAGGGCAGGCTAGGATAACTCAGGGTAATGTATTGTCCTGGGCGTGGACCCTGACAGTTCCCCCTGCCAGCTCCAGGTCATTCATTACTGCTAATTTGACATGTTTACGGACCCCCCTCCTAACATTACATACTTAAGGCAATCGACTGACCTTAAATGGAAACACCTACAGCTGCACGGCATGTCAATACTGAGATGAGGATGTTTGTGTCTGTGTGTGTGTGTGTGGATGTGTGTGTGTATGTGTGTGTGTGTGTACGGAGCTACAAAGCAGTGCATCAATACTGAGTTAGTGGTTAATCTCAAAGAGCAGGTGAGTTATGTCTGCAGCGATGGTTTCCAGCATTATCTATGTAAGTGTGTGTAATAAGAGGGACAAGCAGGATAAAGCGTTGAAGAGTGTGTGTGTGTGTGTGTGTGTGTGTGTGTGTGTGTGCATGTGTGTGTGAGAGAGAGAGTGCAGCAGAGTGGAGGAAGCAACTTTGAAAGAGTAGTTTTTCAAGCAACTTGTGATCTAAAGCTACTCTTGATAAAGTAGTTGAAGCTACTTCTGGGGATCAACCAGCATTTCTCTCTTCAGCATATTCTTTAACAATTATAGTTTAATTGCAAAAATATTTTTTAACATAAAGCTCTGACCTGCATGTGATGTATTTGTGACAGGTGAGAGTGATGCATGCTGGGATTGGATCAGGGGAGCGGCCCTAAATTTGTTTTCCCACCCGACAACACGGACACAACTGATCAACATCACAGAACACTGAGACGTCGTACCTCTCTCTTGGTTTTGTGCTGTTACAGGCTGAGGCCACACACACACAAGCTGCATACAAGAGCTAAGCCCCGCCCACCTCTCACCTGTGATGACCCACACAGGTGCTCTGCCTATAGAATAAGACAGAAGAGATGCGTCATCACAGAGCCAAAGTGTCTGAAAAGTTACAAGTTTGGGCAAAATAAAACTAAAACTACACAAACTTTAGGAATGTGTATGTTTTCTTTAGCACCGGGAGCTGAAGAGTGTTTGAGAGTTCAGTGTGTGTGTGTGTGAATTTTGAATCTCTGTAACAGTTGTAACAGTCCAGGTGCAGCTTTTGCCAAGCTACAGAAAAGCTACATATTTTATGAAAGTAGCTTCACTACTGCAAAGCTACATACAAAAGTAGTTTAGTATGTAGCTTTCTCCCCCAAAACGGAATCGTGTGTGTGCGTGTGTGTGTGTTTACGTGTTTATGTGTGTGTTTATGTGTTTGTGTGTGTGTGTGTGTGTATGTAAGTTAGAGCAAAAGTGAGAGATTATAACTTAAACAGCTCATATCTCTTTTGATTTCACTCCCCGCTCCCTTAATTCCTCCCCCCTCCTCCCTCTCCCCCCCCCCCCCACCCTCTCCTCCCCCCTGTTTGTGTTTTTACACATTCAGCACTTAAATACAGTGTTGTGTCATTAAATGACCAATCTTGCATTGTCTCTCACTGATACACAACATTAATCACCAATTAGCTTGTCCTGCGACCGGCCACCTCTCTCATTAGAATATGATGGAATATAATGGTACTTAATGATGCTTAGGAAACATAATTAAATGACTGAGCTGTAGAACATGTGGAAGGAGCGCCGTGCATCAATCAAAGACAAGCCTGTCAATCCAGCGCTCATCAAGAGTGTGTGTGTGTGTGTGTGTGTGTGTGGAGAGAGGACGCAGAGGGTGTGTGTGTGTGTGTAAAGAGAGCAAGTGTGTGTGTGTGTGTGTGTGTGTGGAGAGGACGCAGAGGGTGTGTGTGTGTGTGTAAAGAGAGCAAGTGTGTGTGTGTGTGTGTGTGTGTCTGCCAAAATCACTGGCCTCTATCGTGACCTCATTAGGGAGAAATGAAGGGTGGACGTGTCCCCATCAGAAGACTCCATTGGTGCTTCAAAGTGTGAATGACATTAATATCCGACTGTCTTTGCTTTCCGTCTGAATGTCAGTTGGTCTTTGTGGTTGCAGGGGGGGGGAGAACGGGGGAATGTGTGTGTGTGGAAAAGGAGAGAGAGAGAGAGAGGAAACAGGGACGCGTCTCTCTGAGGTTTCGGCTCTCCGCCCAATTAGCATCTGAATAAATGGAATATATAATCTATATTATTTATGGATTTGCCTTTTTATCGTTAATCAACATAACAAAAAGGCTTGTCTGAGTCGCTGCACTGTACAGTCAAGCCAGGAGAAGGAGGGAGGGAGGCAGGGGAGGGAGAGAGAGAGAGAGGAAGAGAGAGGAAGAGGAGTGTGTGTGTGTGTGTGAGAGAGAGGGGGGGGGGAATAGCTTATCTGGTGTTTTTCATTTTAGTAGAACAATAAAGATAAGTGTTCTACATGCTTGCTCAACACACACAGTTCACCGGCCTCCCCCCCCTCCTCTCTCTCTCTCTCTCTCTCTCTCTCTCTCTCTCTCTCTCTCTCTCTCTCTCTCTGGCGGCGACGGTCGGTGAAATCCATCTCTCTATCTCTATCTCCCTCACATCCATTACGCCCCTCCTCCCTCCCCCCGCCCGGCCCCCCCGCCCCCCCCGGCCCCCTCACCTCCCTGCTCATTAGGCCAACGCACAGTAAATTAGCAGGAGCAATTACAGGGAATATAAAGCACGAGCTCTGCCGGGTTCCCTCTGACAGGTACCACACAGATCATACACAGACACCCACAGTCACCGGGATAATTACTGTGGGAAACGACCACACACACACACACACACACACACACACACACTCATACTCACACACACACACTCATAAGCGAAGAGCAGAGTCTCCACATTCTAGGTAAGCCTGCCTGCACTCACAATCACAAATACGCTCACACACACACACACACACACACGGCAAGTCAGGCCGGGAATAGAACCTGCATCTCCTTCTCCTCCCTGCGTCTCTCTCTTCTCTCTATGATGTCCACGGTGACTATTTTACAGTATGCTGTATTAATATTCATTCCTCCTCTCCGTGTCTTTTGCTCACTGTCTCGGTCTGTCTCCATCCTGTAACCCCCCCCCTCCTCCCCTCACCCACCTCCCTCCTCTCTCTCTCTCTCTCTCTCTCTCTCTCTCTCTCTCCTTTCCATTTCTTTCCTCTTCTTTCTTTATCCCGGGATTCCCAAGGGGAGCCCTGTTTTTCTTTCAAATACGCCTCTCCGCTCTTCCTCCCTTCATCTGTCCACGCGGGGAGGAGAATGAGGAGGGGAGGAGGAGGAGGAGGAGGAGGAGAGGGAGGAGGAGAGCGAGATGGTGAGGAATATGTGCATTCATATATTTCATTAGGGTTCTACCAGCGCTCCGGCTCCTGAACAGCAGCCGCTCTTGATGTGCGAAGGCTCCGCCGCCTCTATCCAGAGCGCCGGTTTCTCCAGCAATAGGAGGGTGTTTTTTTGTTCATGTTAGGTCTCCAGAGGGGCCGAGGTCTGCCGCCTCCTCGCTGCCCTCGGCCTCCCACTCCCATTGTCCTCCTCCCACACTGACCAGTCTATCTGGGCCTGAAAACAAGCTGGGAATAAAGAGCAAAATGGCTTCACCTTTGTCTACGTGTGTTTATGATTTATGAGCGTGTTCCAATGTGTGAGTGTGTGAGAGTGTGAGTGTGTGAGTGTGTGTGTGTGTTTCACTGCATTTGGGGAAGTTGAATCCCTTGAGCTGAGTAGCAACGCGGTGCTCGGCTCGCTAATCAAAAACATTAGGCTCCAGGACTCATTTCCCGCAGCATTGAGTGTGTAACCCCCATAATTCAATATCCCACCCTGTGCTGCTAACCCGTGCAGACTACAAGCCACTTTACTGTTTGTCAGCAAACTATCAACGCTGTTATTAGATATATGGGAGAAAATGAGAGCTGTACAGTTATGAGCCTATGGGCAATTAAGAAGGCAAACACACACACACACACACACACATAGTGTTTATGACTGCTTATTTCATCAGTACTTCCAGGTCATCCCCCCCCCGTGGCGCTACGGAAGCCTCCAGTTACCGCGGAGACCCTGGAACATTTTGAGGTCAGCAGAATCCCAGGATCCGCTCTTTTCACCAGCTAATCCAATCGCAGCATCCTAAATTAGATATGCAAAAAATAAAAAATAAATTAATTTTCTGCTGATGACCGGGTATGCAAATGATGACTCAATTATGGTGGGCTGGTGCGTTTGCAATTAATAACCTTGGACTCATCATTAACTAACATGTTTAGGAGGAAACTTGTCAGGCTAACCATGTTCACCATCATCAGTAATGCATTAATGAATTAGATTCATTAAGAAGGGAGGAGAGGGGGCATGGGGGGGGGGGGGCAGGTCTGTGGTCCTGACCCGAGCTCTGAGCGTCTCTGCTCGGCTCTTAGTCGACTGTTTCTCCGGCCAAAATCTTCCAAAACAATAAAAAGCCGATCGAATAAACAATATCTATACCGCAGTTTCTTCTCGGGTTTGTTTGCTGGTCAGCGGAACGAAAATAACAAAATGACAACTGACAAAGTCACAGACAAGAGGTAACTTTAATTCAACATTGTGAGAGTCCAAAAGTTATCTTACAGCTCAATTTTCATCAAAAACAATAACAATCTATACAGTAGAATTTTTTCTTCCCTATATCAGAGCTGTTCAGTGTATTTGCAGTCAAAGACAAAACAGAGGAAAAATAGACACCAGCTATTTGGTTTGCATCTTTTCTTGTTGTTTGTTTTTCCTAAATACAAAACTTTATCACCCATTACCAATATTCATAATCAGGATGGAACTTTGCTTACAAAGAAGCCATTGTATGACAACAGACCTCTGTAGTTCATTTGAAACAGATACGGTGCTGCCCCTCCTCTCCTCTCCTCTCCCGCCTCGCATCGCCCCGGCCCGGCCCAGACCAGCGCAGGAACACAAGTGCCTGGAAAACACTCGTCTGTCAGCAGGCGCCTCTGTTAAAGCGGCTCGTTCTACCCACTTAACAAAACCAGGCTCCAGAAAAAGAAAAGCAGAGAGAAAAGCCCTATTCTCTGTCCAGCAACAGCTTGAAGACACACGGCGGACACAAAGAAAAGACTAGAGAAATGGCTGAGGGGCTGGGGGAGGCTCCCTTTCATGCTTCGTCACTTGCTCTTGTTCTGCTTTGCTGGTAATAAAGCTGTGTTGTCCATTAGGCTGACGCAGAGAGGGAAGGAGCGGACCGACCGGGGGGATCGACTGTCAGATAGCGGAGTCGGAGCGACGACTGCTCCACGTGTGAGCGGTGGATATTGTGCTGTGACAGAGCGTGTGGCGCTCTGTGTGCCCCTCTGTGTGCTCCATTACAACGACGGCCCTGGATGTTTGTGACTGCGCGGTGGTTGAAGCAGAGAAATTACCATCATGCTTTTGAGAATCTTTCGTTAGTCCAAAAAGCTACATAATCGCTACAAAAAAGACAATGTGTTTCTGGGAACAGGCCTCTCAGTGTGACTGTCCTTCAAAGCGTGCCATTGCTTGTATTATGGTACATCGGGGTGTATGTGATTGTTGAATTATGGCTCTTTGTATTCTAGTCTGGCTTCACCACCAAACAGAGTGGGTTTGTGCTTTGTCCCCTAAGATCCCATGAATTCCTCTGTGGCAATAGACAATTGTGGTGAGGCTAGAAAACTGTACACGTGATTGAATGAAGAATGGGTTTGCATTGTTAAGGCATCTAGACTGCTGGTAAAGATTACAGTGACAGAAAAAAGAAGGACTATATAGATACAGTATGTAAGCAGGCATAAATAACAGAGGAAAAGAAAGAACAGAGGAGAAAACGGAGGAACAAAAAGAAAAGAAAACACAGAGCAAAGTTCTTAGTTCTCTTGGTTTCAACACACAACAAAAAGGAAAGAAGAACCCATGCATATTATCAGTTCAAGAACAGTATCACTCTGAAAGCCTCAAAGAGTCCAAAAAACAAAAAAAGATATAGATTTACAGCATATATTAATGTGTGTATATATTCTTAAAAAATCTACTTCAACCAAATACTCTGAATAAGATGCTACTTTCTGCCATACAATAAACATTTTCATAAGGAAAAAAAGAAAACTTTTTATTAACTTACAAATAATACAAAAATAGACAATGGCATGTTTTGAATCAACAAATGGAAGCATGGTGTATACCGACGCAAAACATACAGAACACAACCAAAGAGATAAAAAAGTCACATTTAAATAGTGAGAGACAGTAAACAGTAAAGAATGAAACAAAACACTGTGAAATATGTTCACTTACTGTATTAAACTTACACAACACAACTAAACAAGGGTGTGAGGCAATGTACAAATACAAGGGATAAATACATTATTTATAGGTTATTTTTTACACAAATCCCCTTTTTGTATCCAAATCCATGTTTCTCATGTTTAGCAGATGAGATGTTGACAACACACAGTAAATCTATTCTGTACTGAGAAGCTGCCTTAAGACATTTTAATGTTTACATTTCAAACTATAGCTATTGCAAAAAAAAAAGAAAGAAATGTCAAATTAAAAAAAAAAAAAAATTCAACATTTGTTTTTTTTTATGTACAAAAATATATCACATATATCACGCATTTATTCTAATTTGATATTCGCTAGGCTCCTTCAGTACAGTGCTGGCTGGACGCACACACATCCTCGGGCTTTTCAAGTCTTCTTCGCTAAAATCTCCGACAAAAAATGTCAAAATTTGGCTAATGTAACATCGCCTCCATTTTGTTCACATGACAAGCAGAAAAGCATATTGCAAACAGCTCAATCCTCACAGTTTTTTTTTATTAAAAATCGAAACAAACAAAGCAAAACAAACGATAAGAGAGAGAGAAGGTTTTGTTTTTTCCGGCGCTTAAAAAAAAAAAGAAACGAGTAATTTTGATGCACCTTTATGGGACGGATGGGATATTTAGCAGCAAAATTGAAGGTTTTTTCTTATTCTGGCTGTATTTTGCTGTTGACCTTATCTCCGTTTGACCAGCGTGTCTTTATGGGGTTTGACTACGCGAGTTGACTACGCAAACTTCCTGGCCAAAGTGGCGCGTTGCTGTTTTTTTTGTGCTGAGTTGTATGGATTGCGAGATGGCACCGGGGCCTCCAGTAACCCAACCCAAACCCTACAGGATAAACATAAAGATAAATAAATGCTCTTTTTTATGAGGTCAGTGTCACACTGTGGGCAAACTATCACTCTACACACTCCATCCAACACGGTGTCAGAGAAGCTACACTAAATCAACCAAGAGGGAAATAACATCACAAAGGTTCTTATTGTCCCTTTCTTCTCCTCCCCCCTTATCCCCTTCAGATGAAATCCCAGTGGAAAGGCCTGAGTTTAACAGAGTCCTGTGTCTTATCTCCACTTCCTTCAGTTGGGCTTCCGGAGTGTAACGGAGACTCGCCAGACTCCGCTACTGTGTCTTTCTGCTCTCAACATTCCCAAATCTCCAGCTATCCCAGATCCTCTACATGGGTGGAACGATCATCCCGGGAATCGCTGCTTGTGGGAAAAAGATGGGGAGAGGGAGAGAGAGAGAGAGAGGGAGAGAGAGAGAGAGAGAGAGGGAGGTCAGTCATGTGATTGCTGGGTTTCATCTGTCATCACAACAGTCACATAACAGAAAAGTGTTCCAGCATCTGGCGAACAAAGACAACTCTCCCTCCCTCCCTCCCTCTCTCTCTCACTCCCTCTCTCTCTCATTATCTCTTCATTCCGAGGAGCCGAATCAAAACATTTTCTCCGCCGCGCCGCTAACTTGGCGCTCACAGACGCCACATGCAGCATCATTCAAAGTCTTCACTCGCAGAGGCAGAATCTTCCTCTGTAAAGACTCGTCCGACTGCCGCCGCCGTCGATTGTTAGCGGTTCCGCCGCATTAGTTCGACAACTCAAACATGAGAGAGGCGCGGCGATGCGAGATGACAGAGGTGAAGAAATTAACTCAACACTCTCACAGAGGCGGACAAGGGCTGAACACGGAGATGGAGGCGTTAGAGAGACTCACATGTTCAGCCTTTTATGTGCTGCTCTACCTCTTCACCTCCTCACTCCGGCCCCCCGCCCCCGCCCGCCCCGCCTCCATCCCTTCCCCCCCTCTTTACAGGGGAGCCATCACAGGGAGGAATTTTTCATATAACATATTGGCTCCCTATTGATTCCTCTCTCACTTCAATCCACTAATTCCCTGGTTATTTCCTAAGTGTCTCCGGCTTGTTGGGATTAACAGAATGGTCTAGCTGTGTGTGTGTGTGTGTGTGTGCGTGGGGGGGGGGGGGCGCGCACGTGTGTGTCAGTGTGATCAGTGCGCACCGGCCGATGGCCCGCAGGTCACCGTGGTCAGAGCTCATCAACACCGACAGAGGAAGTGAGGAAGTGCTTAGCTCGGGGCTCAGATAAAGATTCCCATCCATCATTTCTCTCCACACTATACAACATCCTGCCCCGACCAGCAGAGCCGCTGCCTTCCATGGAAATGGGAGAATGGAACGACCCGCCCGTGGTGTGACAACCCCCTCAACCCACACACACACACAGACACACAGACACCCACAGGAGCACAGGCAGGAAGTAGGAAGTGAAAACAGGAAATGGAACACATGTGGCACGACACGCTTGCTCCGACAAGTGGAGAGTGACAAATAAAAAAAACAGAGAGGAGAAGGAAGGGCAGGGCAGGATGGAGCGAGAGGTTCGAAAATGCACGACGAGATGGAGAGAAGCGGAGAGAGAGAGAGAGAGAGAGAGAGAGAGAGAGAGAGAGAGAGAGAACAACGACAGCGAGGAGGGGTAACATACTTCAGGAGAAGGCCAGACCCTGGAGAGAGCTGGCTGATGAGTACTTGCTAGAGTCCACAAAAGACTGATCTATAGTGAGGGAGGAGAGAGGGGAGGGGGAGGGGGAGGGGGGGTTAAAGAAAGGAAAGAAGGGGTGAAGAGGAGAGAGGAGTTGTTATCAGGAGGAGGTGAAGAAAAGCAGGGTTACAGCTTGGAGACCAGGTTCAGGCAAACGTTCCTCCAAAGCTCTGCATCAAGGTATCGACACGTTCAAACGCGGCCGCGTCGGCAGGCTTTCGGGTTTTACCTTGCAGGCTGTTGCCGTTGCCGCTGGTGCACGTGGGCGGGGGCGAGTTCTGGGGTCGGACGACGGGGGCGAAAGCGCTCTTCTGCTTGACGGCGGCGGAGACCATGTTGGCCGGGGAGAAGGAGAAGATGCCGGAGGAGCTGCTGCAGTTGGAGGGCAAGCTGGTCGACGAGGCCATGGTGGGGCTGGACGGGACGACTGGAGGGGGGGGAGGGAGGGAGGGAGGGAGGGGCGAGGGAGGGAGGGAGGGAGGGAGGGAGGGAGAGGAGGGGAGGGAGAGAGGGGGCGGAGGGGTTAGAGAGAGGGCCGAGGGCAGAGGAGGGGCAGACGGGACGAACAGAAAGGGACTGATCAATGGACGATGGCAGGAGGGATGATAGTTTGGACTCAGATCAAACTGGCGGCTGGCGCTGACTTTTTCTGCAACCTGGCTGAGAGTTATTCCATAGCTCAGACAAAAATATGTTTAGTTGGAAACTTGAACTGGAAAGAGGCTGAATCACTTTTTTTTTTTCTCCTCCTCGTCGCTTTTCTGCCGATCCGTCTGTTTTTGATGACTCATCCCGCGCTCCGGGGGGAGGGGAGGGGGGGCGAACGGGGGGCAACTTTTTGGGGGGATAAACATCTCTGGGCCCGTAATTTGTTTTATTTACGGAGGGGAACGCGCACAACCTCTCTCTCTCTCTCTCCCTCTCCTTCTCCCTCTCCTCTCTCTCTCTCTCCGCGTCGCATTTATCGGCGATAAGCACGCGGCAGATTACAATCAACAGACAGAGGCAGCGCTTCACATAAATTACAACAAGTGCAGCTAATAAAATCAGCTCCACAACATCATATTTCTCTTTGTGGGTTTTATTGCCCCCTGGTTTAAACATGATGTAATCAGCTCTTCGGGCGTTTGTCCAGCACTATTAAAGCGCCTCATAATCTGCAGCAGCATCTCTACATGCTTCACCTTCCTCCTCAGACAGGCCCCCGCAACGGAAACGGCCGAGATAAGACGAGCGCCGGAGCTTAAGAACCGCCCGTCTCCTTTATAAAACAAACCTGTGGACAGGAAGTGGCCCCCGGAGACAGAACCAGCAGGTTAGCCTCTAAATCCAGAGCCCTGTCTCCTGAACTCATCCGTCCCGTCCGTCCCCGCTCCCCGGGTTTGTCTTCTGTCTCTAATACACTAAGAGCATTTCCCCCCTCAGCGATTTTACAATCAGCCCCGCCGTATTTCAGCTGCCCTCTGATATCTGCTCCTGCCTTTATTGTTGTTATTATCCAACACTTAGCTTTTATGGCTCTTCCTGACAAATCCTCGCAATAAAGTCATAATCCATTTATGAAGGGGGCCTAACTAATCAATTAATGAAAATTGGACCTACAAAGGCAGGCCGAGGGGCCATTGATTGAAAGTGTCTGTGTGCGGCCGATGAGCCTGTTAAAATACTTGTTAACACCCAGGAATCAAAGAGCTGAAATGGAATTGCTTCTCTAGCAATTAGTTTATTGATTTAATCAAGGGTCTTTAATGTAGAGGGTGAACGTGTGTGAGTGTGTGAGTCGAGGTGGTGGCGTGTGTGTGTAGGTGTGTGCGTGTGTGTGTGTGTGTGGGGTGATCTGCTCCCCCGGCCAATAAAGTGGGGATTTGCGTTTGACTCTGTTCTTAAAGAAACAGATGAGCCAGCTGAACTTTCTGACTTTCTCCTTATGTGTGTGTGTGTGTGTGTGTGTTTGTGCGTGGGCATGTGAGTGTGTGTGTGGGTGTGCGTTTCCATCTCACTTAGTCAAATCTTTTTACCACTAAAAAGCTCTGATTTTAGCCCCCAGGCAGCGTTTCAATTCTAGTTTCGCCCCCAAAATATGCAAAAGTCCACAAAGCTGGAATGCAAATTGGCAGCTTTTGCATTTTATATGAATATAAATATATAATATAATAATATATATGAATGACACTTTCATCCTGTGATCTTAATGTCAGAGTGAACTGGAGTTAATAATCCTGATATCTTTGCTGTTTAATGAGAGAAAGTCTTCAGCTTTAAGGTTAAAGGTGACATCATGTTTGAATAAGACCTATAAGAGCAAAACGTCCCAATATATATGTCTAGTTTGTCTTCGGTTTGACTTTGATATCCAGGCACTGTGTGTGTGTGTGTGTGTGTGTGTGTGTGTGTGTGTGTGTGTGTGTGTGTGTGTGTGTGTGTGTGTACTCACTAGCATAGGGCGAGTTGCCTGCAGATCCATTGAGGAAGTTGGGCGAGGTGCCCAGGGTTGCCATGCCAGAGTTAGCGTAGCCATTCATGCTAGTGGAGACGGAGCTGTAGCTGCTCTGCTGAGGGGTGGTGCTGGGGACGTAACCGTGAGGGGACACACTGCTCGTACTCCTACTGAAACCTGGGGACGGGGACAGAGAGAGGGAGAGAGAGAGGGAGAGAGAGAGGGACAGAGAGAGAGAGGGACAGAGAGAGGGACAGAGAGGTGTTAGGAGGCTCATGGAGCAGATGTCAGATATAAAACAAAAGAGTAAAAAAGTGGAAAGTCTACATGCAATTTCCGCAAATGTTTAATTTTCCTGACAAGGCGGCGATGAGAGGAGGAAAGAGAGACGGGCGGAGGAACAATGAGCAAAGAGCAGACAGATAAGATAAGAGAGGAACACGTGACCTTTGACCTCCTGGCTCCCCTCCAGTATTACATATATAAGACAATTAACACTAAAAGGCCTCCGCAGCTTTTCCTGTAATTTATAAAGAATGGAGACGACCCCCCCTTCTCCCTCTCCCTCTCCTTCTCTCTCTCTCCCTCTCTCTGGCTGAACAGAAGGAGGACAAGATGGAATGAAGACTATAAATATACAGCACATCTCGGGTCCAAACGCTGACACGGGAGAAAAAACAGCTGGAATTGAACATCGGGAATCTTGTGCTGCGACAAAGGGGGGCTGCACCTCACCTCACCGCCTCGCCCTCTTACTCTTCTTCTTCTTCTTCTCCTCCCTCGTCTGCTTTGACTTACAGAAGAAGAAGAACAAGAAGAAGAAGGCCGCGGATGGTGGCGGATGTTTCTTTCCCGGATGGAGACAGAGGAGGCAGAGGAGTGCGAGGTAGCTCATTGGAAATATTGAGACGTATCCTAGAGGCCGGTCCATCCACTCCTCCTCCTCCTCCTCCTCTTCCTCCCCTGATACACACGTGATGAATCACCGCTGGCTGCACCCGCATCTCTCTCTGTCAGACGGGGGCCGACCCCGGTCTAATATACGCACCCCTAGGCCCCGCTCATATTTCTCCATCGCACTCCTTCCTCTGCTCCCTTTTCCTCCATTCTTCACTCTCTCACCTTCTCTTCCCTCTTCTCCTCTCGTCTTACTTTCTCACCTCACCCACCCCCGCCCTCCCTCCGCCGCCTGTCCTCCTTTCCAGAAACCCTCTTTATCCGCAGCGCGCTCTCTTAAATCACATCTCCCCTCTGCCGGATTTCCCACGTGAAAAATAAAAATTTCCCTTTTTTACACCCTTCTGCTTTTATTATCCCGTCCCTTCCCTTAACCTGGGGAAACACACACACACACACACACAGGAGGAGGCTTGAGCGCTCGGCGTCTCACCCTGATTGGCTGTCTGTGCCACCTCTGACCCGCTGAATGAGTTGACGGACATCATGCCTGCGTGCACGGAGCCGCTGCCCAGGCTGGCTAGCTGGTTGTGGCCTCGCGGCACCGTCGTGTAGAGCGCCTCCGCGATGTCCGCCGCTCGTTTCAGGATCATCTCCTGTGAAAGAAGGGAAGAGGAAGAAGAAGAGAAAGAGAGAAAAGTGTTTGTGAGGGTTTTAGCAGGCTGAGTGGCTCTAATCAGAGGTGAGCGGGAACGCTGGGATTGCTTCCTGTAAAATGGAGGAGAGGCTCATTGACTCATCAAACCCTGTCGCTTCTCTCTCTCTCTCTTTCTCTCCCCCTCTCATTCAGTCCCTTTCTCTCTCTCTCTCTCCCTCTTAGTCCCTCTCTCTCTTTCTCCCTCTCTCTCTGTCCCTTTCTCTCCCTCTCTCCTTCTCTCTCTCCCAGTCCCTCCCTCTCTCTCTCCCTCCTGCTCAGCTTCAAAATCCATCCATTCTCTTCTCCTCCCTCTGCGTTTACTTCCCTTTGTACTTCACCTCCTCCTCTTAATGTGAGCTGATAAAAGTGGCGTCATATTCCCACGTGTGTGTGTGTGTGTGTGTGTGTGTGTGTGTGTGTGTGTGTTCGCTGAGCTCTGATGAGGCGCGAACACAGCTGGGTGCCGCCAAAGGAGAGATCCACGTCTGTTGCGGTAACATTCATGTACCTGTGTGTGTGTGTGTGTGTGTGTGTGTGTGTGGTGGTGCTCTACCTGGTTATTGTGAGGCATCCCGTACAAGGCCTCCACCAGGTCCGCCGCTCTCTTTAAGATCACCTCCTGCAATCAAAGCGCAGAGGAAGAGGAAGGGGATTGATGAGGAGCGGCACGACGGCTCAAAGGGTTCAGTCACTTTTATTACATTTCACCTCTTTTGCGTTCTGCTGTGAATGCAGAACACGGCGGCGGCGGCGGCGGCGGCGGCGAGGGAGAGGAAGAGGCACGAGGAAGAGAAATGTGCCTGTCCCGGCACTTTGTTAGTCGCCGGGCTGGGTTTGGGGAAGAGTGTGTGGAGGAGACGCCGGTGCCCCCGTGAATAAAACATGAGGCTGGATCTCTATCACTCAACCATCTTCAACCACTTCCTCTCCTCGCCGCCACGCCGCCCACGTCACCAGCGCACACCGTCACACACATCAATCTCATTTAACAGCAGGTATCATCAGGTGACAGCCGTGAGACTAACACACACACACACGCCCTGCCCCGCGTTGACCCCGTGGTAACGATGCGGTGGAACGAGCCGCCGCACGCTTTGCCGTGATAAATGCAGAAGATCATTGCTGAGGTGGAAACGCCGTGTGGAATCTCCCACATCAAACATTTATCCCTCCGTGTTTCTTCTCTCCGCGCTCATTTTCTCCCCGCGCTCACCCTCCTTCCTCTCCCTTCCACCCGTCTCTATTCTTTTCCCTGGCTGAGCGTATGAGTGTGTGACTCCAGGCGCCGTTACATGCGTGTGTGTGATGTAGACACCTACAGCCCTACCAAACCCTTTTTAAAAGTTAATGTGCCGGGGCCAGGATATATGCTGGAGGCGCGACAACCAGAAAATTGCAGCCCCCCCCCTCCCCTCCTCCCCCCCGTTCCCTCGTTCCTCTCTCTCTCCCTCTCTTCCACTTACACACACACACACGCTGTGCGCTATACCCTCCTGAGTGTATCCCTCGCTGTGAACAAGCCCTGGAGCATGTGTGCTCTCTGTTCCGTGACACGCCGCCTTTCAATCAGACCTCATATCACAGACACACACACACACACGCGGAGGCACACACACACACACACACACACATGTGGAGGCTGTCGAACACGCCCAGGACATGAC
>NW_027466980.1:360000-386153 GCF_046128005.1 Genypterus blacodes
GGGTGTGAAAGATAATTGAGAGGTCAGGACGATGGAATCATTTTTAGCCCTGCAAACACGAGAGAGGAGGAGGAGGAGGAGGAGGAAAGATGAAGGAGGAGGAGAAACTCTACAGAAAGTGCAGCTTGTGCCCACTAGCCCTGTTTCCTTTTTCTTGGCGTGTGTGTGTGTGTAGAGTACTTGCAGGGTGAGGTAATTGGCTTTGAGGCTTGATGTTAACACTTTAACAGCCCCTCAGACAGTGGGTAAGGAGCTGATCATATCAGAGCCTTCAGTTTCTCTCTCCCTCCCTCTCCCTCTGCTCCTCGTCTCCCCTCCCTTTTCTTCCTCCCCCTCACCCCCTCCCTTCCCCCACCTCCCCCACCCCCCTGCAGTCTCCAGTGCTCAGGTGTGATCTCATAAGCGCTGCTTGGCGATCGATGCCGCCAGTGGCAGGGGGTTCAATAGCCCTGAATTACGGCTTCATTTCTCCCCCCCTTCACACAGATGAGAGGTGCCCCCCCCACCCCTCACCCCACCCCCGCCATCACCACTACGGAACACACACACACACACACACACAGGGAGAACACCCCCCACTACTACTCACAATCCAGATCAATACCTTACAATCTAATTTTTATCCATTTTTCCATAAACCCTGAGATTGCGTTTATTTGCAGAATCCGACAAGCTAAATAAAGCATCGCTTGAACATGTCAGGGAGACTAATGCATGGCTGGAAATTCATACACAGAAAACAGATGAGTTGTGCTTTTTGCTCCTAAAGGAAAGGAGAGGCTGAGGCTGGGAGGAGGAGGAGGAGGAGGAGGAGAAAGAGAAGTGGATGGAGAGGAGGAGGAGGAGGAGGAGGAGGACAGGGGGGGAACGACGCTAAGAGATTCTACAAATCAATGGAGGTGTGGATGCTACTCCAGCCTAAGCTCTAATTATCTGTTGCAAAAAGTGCATGTGGACAGTTAACAATACCTGACAGCCCGGCTCCTCGCTGCGAGCGTGCGACGTTCCCAATAACGTTCCCGTGAAAAGACACAAGAAAGGGAAAGAAGCCGACGCCCCCCTGCCCTCCGTCCCACCCCACCCCTCCTGAGCGCCGCGCTCATTTCAGCGGGGTATAAAATAATCTATTCTAAATTCATTTACATCATCATCATGAAGCAGATGCTCCTATAATAAGAGCGGCACATGCTAAAGAGGGAAGACAAGCCACATGGTGCAGAAAATTAATCTCAATCTCAAATAGAGGTGTGAATTTCCTCGCGGTTCTCCACCCTGGGCGCGTGTGTGTTTGTGTGTCTGTGTGTGTCTGTGTGTGTCTGTGTGTGTGTGTGCTGTAAACGGCCAACGTGAATATGTGCAGCTATCCCAGCCTCCTCCCTGACTCCAGCTGGAGACCGGGCCGTTTTAATCAACAGCAGGCCTCCGCCCAAGCTCAATAAAAGGCGGCATTCACAAATAGGAGCAAGACAAGTAATTGACCATCTCATTGCCTGCGCCCCACTTTTTATTGCCAGCTGACTACATGCAGCAGCCGCGTATATGTGCGTGTGTGTGTGTGTGTGTGTGTGTGTGTGTGTGTGACGCTTATGAATGTTGAATCCTCTGTAATTGTATTGCAACTTTACGGGGGAAAGTGTGGATGATTTAGCCGGCAGATACCTGGAGAGAACGCCAGAGTGATGATAACAAAACACACATCTGCATGGAAACGGGCAGCAGGTTCCAACATCATCTGTGTGTCTCTGTGTGTCTCTGTGTGTGTGTGTGTGTGTGTGTGTGTGTGTGGGGAGGGGTGGGGGGGGGGGGACATTTTAACAGCTGACCCAGTGTGAGAGTGTGAGACAAAACCCAGTGTGTTCTCCCTCCACTCCAAAACTAGTTTGGAGCGCTGAGGCAGGAAGTGAGAGACAGAGAGAGACGTCAGCGGCATCGCAGCTGGTTTAAATTCTGTTCTTGACTTTTGTCTTCTCACCCCCCCGACGCCGTCTCCTTCTCCTCCTTAGCCGCACTGACTGATGTTTCCTACACACCTAATCTGCACCCGGGCGCTGAAAAACTACCCCTAATGTTTGTGAGTGTGAGTGTGTGTGTGTGTGTGTGTGTGTGTGTGAGGGGAGTGAGGGTGGGGGTGTGCGAGGTGTCAGAGGGGGGGCAGCCTGCCTTAATGTGAGCCGGCAGAGCCTTTTAATATCAGCCGGAGCGGCGGTGGAAGCACTAAGCAGACAGGGCTGCATACTGAGGAGGGAGGGATTGCCTTTTGAGCGACAAGAGCGATTCATCAACTCCCCCCAATCTACGGCCAGTATCCCTGCGTCACGCACACACACTCACACAAACACACAAACACACACACACAGGCGCGGGGCCCTAGTGGCGGAGTGTATTATCACTCTATATTGCATTGAGAAAAGAAAAGGGAGAGCTTGTTTGATGAACGACACAAAGGCAGCAATCCGGTAAAAGGTGAGACGCAACCAAACACGGGAATGCATGTGTGTGCAGGACGGACGGGCAATGACCTGATAATGAGAGAGAGAGAGGGAGAGAGAGAGAGGGAGAGATTAGGGCAAGGGAGGACTCTCGGGAGGTGGGCGAGGTAGAGGGCAGAGAGAGAGAGAGAGAGAGGAAGGAGGGATAAGGGGATGAAAAGACACAGGAAGAGCAGAGAATGAAAAACATTCTTTCATTCTTATCAGCGGAGAGCTTAATTGCCTTTGATGAGTCTAATTGGAGCTTTCTGAAGTCTAATGGCAGAGGAGTCCTCAGAGACGGCAGAGGACACATTACTGTAATAGCCTCTCTCTCCCTCTCTCTCTCTCTCTCTCTCTGCACCAAAGTCCCACACACTCCTCCGTCCTGGGCCACAGCTCAGATTCTCCTCCATTGAAAACCCACCGGCAGGTTGTGGAGTATCAATGATCACACCAGGTGGGGGTGCGAGGGGGGGTAGCAAACCTATAGATGGGCTGTGTGTGTGTGTGTGTGTGTGTGTGTGTTGGTTATGTTTGCAAAGTAGCAGTAGCAGCAGTATTGGGTATGTGTTGACTTAATTAGGTCTGTGAGCTGCTCGCTTTCCTCTCCTCAGCAGAAGTTGATTAGCAATGCCAGCTGTCCCCAATGTAATTCAGTGTGTGTGTGTGTGTGTGTTTGTGTGTGAGGCTGTGCGTGCTCATGTAATATATGAGTATATGCATGTGTTGTGTGAGTGTGGGGCCTGTGTGTGTGTGTGTGTGTGTGTGTGTGTGCACTAGCTGCCAGCTGCCACGCGGTGCTGCCAATCCTCCATGATTAGTACCCACTGGCAACTGGGCCCAAACCGGTGCCAAACAGACCCAGGAGGGCAACATGGCCCATGGTAATCCTCCACCGCTCCCTCCCATCACTCTTTTCTCCTCCTTTCCTCATCCTCCACTCAGTCTCTCCACTCTCATCAATTAATTTCTCCCCTCCAAGTGCTCATCCCCGTCCTCCCTCTCTCTCTCACTCTCTCTCTGTCTCTCTCTCCCTCTCTCTCTCTCTGTGCCGCTCGCTCATCCTAAATACCAAATGTGAGCAGGTTGGAGGGATGGATCCCGGCGGCTCCTCGGAGGAGGTAAAATGCTATAAAAGGAGCTGATAATGGAGGAGTGGTTAAGGTACAAATACCGGCTCTTGATCCTGAACAGCGGCTGAGGTGAAGTGTGTGAAGTGTAGGAGTGGGATCTATGCCTCGATACGGTTGACTGTGTCACCGTGAAGGTGCCAGCGCTTGGCAAGCCGCATCAACTCATCACTGTGTGCGTGTGTGTGTGTGTGTGTGTGTGTGCGGTGTGTATGTGTGTGTGCGCTGAGCTCCCACTGGATGACCTCGTGCTTCCTCTCACCTGTTGAGATTTTCTCCCTCTCTGGATGTCGAGAGGCAGTGAGAGCGGAAAACAAATTCATTCAAAGAAGCTCGTTTTGAATAAGTGAATGTGACAAGGTGAAAGAGTGGAAGGGGTTTGGGAGAGAGGGAGAGAGAGAGAGAGGGAGAGAGAGGGCGTTTATGCATAAGGTTCCCACATGTCTGGCACATTAAAAGGGTGCATACACACACACACTCGCACACACACGCATTCATATATGCAGGCGGCTCTATGGCTTTGGCAGGGCGCGGGCTGTTGGACGGCTCTTGCATGGCAAAGGATGCCCACCCATCTGCCCTCTGTCTTAGTAATGCGGTTACTTGTCAATATGCATGCGTGGGTGTATGCGTGTGTGTGTGTGTGTGTGTGTGTGTGTGAGAGAGTGTGTGTGTTGCATGTACATTCACACAAACAAACACGGGCAGCTTATCACAGCTTTTTTTTCCTCGCTCGGGTATCCAAACACAGAGGCATAATTGCGCTGCGTGGCCGTGGATTCTGTCCGTGTGCAGTAATTAGGAGGCGCTCATGATATGCACGCCATACACGCCGGCGAAACCACGTGACCCCCCGCAACTGTGATTTCATCAAATGTTGGCAATTCCGGTCGGAGCTTACGGCCTAAGTCTATCAGTGGTTGAGATTACAGACAGATTTATGTGATTCGCAGGCTCCCAGGGGACCCGTGGCCTCGCGTCGCTTAATCGCCGCTTCACGTTCGCTCTCTCCGACGCTCTTTTCGCCATAACTCTGCGCTGATACGCTCTGATGTAGCGCTCCGCTCCCGCATTCCCCTACGCTGAACCCCCTTTTCCTGCCGCCGCAAAACCTTTTGACAAGGTTAAATCGAGGAAAATCCCCGTAATGAAAAGGTCAAACCTCCCCGTGACCTTGGCCCGCTGCTTCATACGAACAAAGAGAGGCTTTCCTGCTGTAAATTGTGCGGCGGTGCGTCGGCTGATCACGACGCCGCTCCACTGAATTATTGAATCATTGTATTGGAATGTAAAATTGTTTAGCATGCACATTTCTCTGTAGAAGTACGGCGGAGAGAATAACACCGCGTAAACTGTTTACCAGGTTACATTTAGCAGATATTGCAAAAACACAGACTTAATAAAACAATAATAAAAGATATAAGCAAAAATGTTGGGTGACATGAGCGTCAGTACGTCTGAGTAATAAACCCCAGCATGAAGCAACGCAGAGTTTAACATGATGTGACCCCATGATGCTTCATTAGAGCTCATACCTCCGCCAAGGAAGAACAAGCTGAGACACAGATCACTACACGCTGATGTGTCTCTGGATTGTATCTCTATCTCTGATCGTGTTGCCCCTCCATGTTTATACTTCCTTGTTGTGGTTGTGTGAGCCACTTCAGCGTTTCATACACACACACACACCGGTGTGTGACGAGCAGTCCGACGCAGCGTCCCTAACAAACACACCGACACAATAACCTCCAGGGTAATTTGTTCTTGTCAGGGAGCGAGCGCGTGCCGGCTGTACCTGTGTAGATGAAGCGTCCAGGCGTCCCCTTGCAGAACTGCTTGGATTTGTAGGACAGCGTGACTTCCACCACCCCGGGGATGTGTCTGGGCGGAGTCTGCACACGGATGGCGTGGGGCGTGATCAGCTGCGGAGAGGCACAGGGGGGGAAAGGGAAAGAAAAAAGATTTATGCAACTGAACTTCCTTTCTAAACAGGACACTCGGGGGAGCGAGCTGCACTTCGCCTCAGACCCTTTGCAGCTTTTGACTTTCTTTCTTTGTATAATCAGCCTGAAAATGATACGTTAGCGCTAAAGCCCTCAGGTGGCCGCGTCGCCCAAGGCAATGTCACTGTGAGGCTTAGGATGGTTATCGGTGTTGACACGGACTCTGTAAGAGGGGTTCAAAGGCAGTTATCTGTTTATGAATAAAACACACTCTCCTCTGCATACGTCTATTATACGGCAGAGTAATATGAATAATCTGCCGGTCCCTGCTGCCCCTGTCTCTGTGTCTGTCAGGAGACGCCGCCTAGCTGCCATTAGCCACATTAAAGCACCACTGCGTCTTAAACAGGCTCACTTAGTGTGGTTGATGAGCCCGCTCGCTATGTGTGTGTGGGTGTGTGTGTGTGTGTGTGTGTGAGCTCTGAAGTCCCTTTGAAGGAAACGGTAACGAGACCAAACACACACACACACGAGACCTCAATGAGAGCTCGTTCTGCCGCACGTTATAGCGACTAGCACTCAAAAGCTATCAATGCTTCTGCCAGCACGAGTGTGTTTGGTGTGTGTGTGTGTGTGCGTGTGTGGGTGTGTGTGTTGCTGTCCCTTTCATTGCTCACTTAGCTAAGCTTTCATTGTACCATTGTCTGGCCCCCGCTCACCTCTCAGAGAGATAATATGGCAGCTTTTTATAGAATTATTCCTTTACTAAAGAGAAAGCTGTTTAGCTGCGCTGTTTGCTGACCTTCAATTTCCCACATACACTAAATTTACATTTTACTCATGTGGCAGATGCTCCTTACAAAGGGACTCATACTGTACGGTGTGCACATTCCAACGAGGCAGATACTAACGCAATAAAGGACAGGAAGGGGGGAAATATCCTCATTTTCATCGTGGTTCTAATCTGAAGTGTCACGGCAGGAAACCAGGAAGCAGATCGTGACTGAAAACGTTTTTTTGCCCTATTTTCTGTTATTTAAGATGCAGCCAAGACAACACACACACACACTCACCTCACTCCAGACCAGCATGGTTCCGAAGATGACCTGCAAGCCGTCGAAGAAGTTGTCCCCGATGATGATGACTGTAGCGCCCCCTGTGGTCCAGCCTTCACTGGGGCTGATGGCTTTGATGCTGGGGGTCGCTGTAAGATGGGCAGAGAGGCACTAAGTCAAGTCATGACAGCCTATAAAGGACCAAACACTGCCCCCTATTTCCTCTCTCTCTCACACACACACGGACACACACACATCACCCCTCTCTCTCCTCTCCCAGGGGTCGTGTGGAGCAAGGAATACTAATCAGAGTGATTATACGCACCCCGTTATTAAACATCACCCCTGCCCTGTGTGCGAGGGCAGCAGCGGTGCACTTGTTTTATGACACGTGGCAAAGCGTGCGGGCGTGTAAATGTCAGGTGTGCTGAGTGTCTGATCAAAGGCCACGCGACCGGGGAGCAGAGCAGAGCCAACACAGGCTCTGCCCGCAGAATACGCCGTCTTCATTAACCAAACACTCAGCTCAGCTCGCTTCTGCCTGTCTGTCTGTCTGTCTGTCTGTCTGTCTGTCTGCGTATCCCTGCGTCTGCCATGTGACCACAGTGACCTCATGTCAGCACTTTGGATAAAAGCTTATAAAGTGTTACTAATATTCATTTATTTATGCTGAATCCCATCATAATAAGATGTAATGCATGTTGGGTTGCCAGGTTGGTAGATTTCCTCCTCCATCTTAACCCATGATAGATAAATTATTGCTGTTATTAATGATGATAAGGGGATTGTGATTATTATTACACATATTATTTTTATGCACATGTTGCAGGTTTTATACTGTTTTTTTCACTATCTGGCAACCCACATATTGTTCTTATTAATGGCTTATTACTGCCAGTAGTTACCCATCTTACTAAAAAGCGTCGATACATTTAGTTTCTGTACTTTTGTGCAGTACAGAATGAGAATAAAGCACATCTCTGGCCTCAGATTGTTCAGAGCGATTGAAGAAAGGAGCTGCATGGCTGGAATAATGTTTATACGGGCTAAAGCTCCTCTCCTTAACAGATATGCAGCTTGTCAGACATGCTGTAATTCTGTAAAGCGGCATAATCCACTTTAGACGAGGCTGACTTTTTCCCCTGCAGCCTCGCCTTTGCTCCCCGCCCGACTCCCTGTACGCTTGATCCTCCCCAACAAGCTGGAATCATATTTAGCCCCCTGATAGGCCTGCAGAGATCAGCACTCGCCGAGCGGCAATCTGTGGCCGTAATCATGGCCTAAGATGCCTCTTTTTCACAGCCGCTGATATTATGTGCGCTCCATGTGCATGTGTGTGTGTGTGTGTGTGTGTGTGTGTGTGTGGATTAACCAGATGGTGGAACGTGAATCCATGTGATAGGATTATACTTTGGGGTGTTCCTCTGTGCCATCTGTTCAACTCTATGCACTGCTCATCTATTACTGCCTGAAATGGGCCCCCAAAGTTGTGTATCCTGCACACAGAGTCAACACACACACACACACACACACATGGGCACATAAAGAGAGGGGGAGCGAGAATCAACAAAAAGAAGGATACAGTCTTCATTCTTTCCTGCACGCTCTCTCTCTCTCTCTCTCTCTCTCACTCCCTTCTCTCCCGTCCCTCGGATCCCTCCTGCATATTCTCCTTCTCTCCCTCTCTTCTCATGGCTTCTCCACCCCTCTGTGCTGTTCTCTCGCTCCCTGTTGTTCCGCTTTCCAACCCCCGTCACCGGGAGAATAGAGAATCAGAGAGGAGGAAATTCCCAAACAAATCTCTCTGACACGAGGAACATCTGCTAGAATGCTGTGTTGTGGGAGAGCCATCCAAGTCTCCCTGACGTCTCCCATACGTCCCCCCGCTTTGCGAACTTTCCTAATCGCATGTGAGACCGGTCGCAGGCCGAGCGGCCCGTCCTACCTCTGGAGAGCGGTCATTAGAATGACTTAACCTTAACATTCGATCTTAATGCGATCTACGCTACGCCATCACGTAAATCCCTTCTTAGCTTTTTGTCATTATCATCCCTGAGGTTGACTATCCTCAAAGAAGAAAAAATATGTTTCTCTTATTCAATGTCTGGGAAATCGAAATGAGAAAATAACTGGATTAGGGACTTGGGAATCAGTGCGGGCTCCTAAATCATGTGCACATGTCATTATGAAGTATTAAAGGTTTGGGTCTGACTCTGTGTGTGTGTGTGTGTGTGTGTGTGTGTGTGTATGGGTGTGTTTGAGAACCTGAGGGAAGGGGAGTGATGGAGGGCTGGAGGATAAAAGCAGGTCTCCTAGGAAATAAAGCCAGTGTTGGCTTTAAGCAGAACAGACCTCATAAGACACATAGTGCTTATGCGAGGCAGAGTGGAGGACCCAGAGGCAGAGACCTGAGGGGAGCAAGCCACCAGGGAGAGACACCAGACTCACCCGCTCCCGCTGCCTCTACTCTCCTCGCCTCTCTTAGCGCCGGTTACAAACCCCAAAAGACAGAAAAGTGAGAATCCAAGAGGAGGCAGAGGCGAGAGATAAGAAAACAAGAGAGCAGGTTTAAGCGAGGGGCCGAGACAGAAGAGGGGGCTGAGCGAGGAGGCAGCCAGACAGACAGACAGACACACAGACAGGGGCTGGTGGGGAGAGAGGGAGGGAGGGGGGGGGAGGAAAGCCAGGAAGACAATGGGAGGCTGAGGGGAGGGAGGTTTGTTTTGGCTTGGTATTGTACCGTGTTCCAAGTAGGACGGCGTTCCTTCTGAGGGGTCCAGCCGTCGAGCTCGGCGCCCGTGTTTGGAGTTGTTGTGCACGAACATGTTGTCGGAGACGGCCAGGACGTGTCCCTCCACGCTCACCGTAGTCGACACAACCACCTGAGACAGACGGGGGAAAGTTTAGCAGCTCCACAGAACACATTTCACCTGGGGACACTCATAAAAGTCGAGTTATAAAATGAGACAAAACAGGAAAAAGCACAATATTTTATGAGACTTTGAAGTCAGATTTTATTCCACATTCCAGTTCTTATCAATCAAACTTTATGATACTGGTGCATTTTTCTTTGAGCTGATGTAGATTTGATATTTTCATTTGAAGGCGACGCCGGCTGACTCACCTGAAAACGCCTCATGTCTCGAGGGTTCCCTGCGTTCTTCAGGCAGTTCTGGTTACACTTCAGGAAGAACTTGAGGAAGAACCTGCCACAGAAACAGAGAGAAGAGGGGCCAGTTAGTGTGTGTGTGTGTGTCAGTAAAACTAGACCGTGAGCTACTTCGGGAAAATAAATAAAGACAACAACAACAACAAAAAAACCCAGCGCAGGAGGAAGAGGAGCGACGTGCGGACGCTCATCCATCGGCTGTTTATGACAAAAGGCCGTCCTCTATGTAAAAACAGCTCGGGGGATATTGAGTGAGATGCTACCTTGTATATCCATCTCATAGCTGCTGTCACATCCGTCCCTATAAACTCACGGGGGCAGACGCGGCCCCCCCCCCGCCCTCGCCGTAAAGTCGTGTGACGGAGGTTTGTGCTGTAGCTACGATGCGGCGCAGTGTTGCCATTCCTGCCTCTCTCAATCTCAGTGTGAGAGACCACATCAACAGCACCTGCCATGCATTATTAATGGGCTGAGATGGCAAGTATGGCTACCCACATCAATACTTAATGAGGGAGGGAGAGAGGGAGGGAGGGAGGGAGGGAGGGAGGGGTCGGAGGGGGGCGAGGGGGGAGGGGGGGCGGGGAGCACTGGAGGCCTGGAAAGCAGAAAAAAGGGGGAAGGCTGACAATGTATTCCCTAGCCCCGCCCCCAGGCTTCACCAGGCTGACAACTTCCTCTTTAAACCCCAAACTACATCCCTCCTTCTCCTTCTTCTCCTTCTTCTTCTTCTACAGTCTCTTCTCATGCGCGTGTCGTCTGCCGCCTCTCTCTCTCTGTGCCGCGGGTGACGAAACGGCATCAAAATGAAGCACAACAAAAAAAAAAAAAAAACCCCAACAAAATAAACAGCGGCGTGTACAAATAAACAGGAACCCTTAAAAAACGGAGTGAAAATAAAACTACAACATTTCCCACCTGCCCCCCCTCTGCTTCACCCCCCCACCCCCCCTCGCCCGCCCCTCCTCCCTTTGAGGAAGCTCAAAGAAGTGCTGACAGCTGAAAGTGCTTACAATACAGATCTCCAGCAGCCAGAGAGAGAATCACTCCTTTGCTCAGCTTTTCTTTCATATGTCTTATTTTTCCCCCTCTGTTCATTTGTTATGGCTACGATTCTGCACTGGGCAGCGTGTTTGGAGCCAACTGCCTTAGATATAGAGCGCGCACGGGCAAAGTGCCGCACACACACACACACACAGACACACACACACACACAGACACACACACACAAAGGCGAGCACAGATCCATGTCAAGAGAAACGCAGTAAGCAGCGTGCCTTCCACAATTGCTTCATCTGAAAAAAAAAAAAACAAGCGAGCGGAGAAGATAAATGGACAAGAGGAGAGTTGTGTCTCATTTGGAGGGGCCGGCCTACTGCTGTGTGCATTACAAGCATCTGATGTAACACAAGAAGCGCCTGAATTTATCCCTGACAACTTTAAAATGCACGACAGCTGGTTAGTGGTCGACGCTCTTTCCTCAAAACGCGGCGAAAAGAGACTGTTATGATCTGAATAACAAACTGTCTCCCCGTCCCGCCTCCTTCTCTTCTTCTGGCTTTGTTTGCGTCCTGATTTACGATCTGGCAGCGGCGAGATGCTAAATCTGAACGAGATGGGCAAAAAGAGAGAGAGAGAGAGAGCAAGGGAGAGAGGGAGAGAGAGAGAGAGTGAGAGGCCGGGGTTGGAGAGAGAGTGAGCGATCCGTAAGGGGAGACAGACCACCCTCTTGTATATTTTAGGAGCTGTAGGCCAATATCTCAATAATTCATGAAGAAGAGAGATGGAGGCTTTTTTCCCTCTTCCAGTGGCTGCTGGACCCCACAGGCTCAGGGTCTCCCAACTTGCTTATCTGCTGGAGGTCAGAGAGCAGCCTTGCTGACAGCCGCGGACTCTCCACCCGTCCTCCTGCCTCTCTGCGCCTCGTGTTTAATTCATTGACACTTCTTCCTCCTCGCCGACTGTCCTCCTCCTCCTCCTCCTCCTCTGAGGTGCGGATGATGGAGGGATGATGGATAAGTGGAGGGAGGAAAGCCCGGGTCACCGGTGTCAGAGGTGACCAAATCAGAGGGTTAAATATTGGGGCTTAACTTTTGGGGAGGAGGAGGAGGAGGAGGAAGAGAGAGAGAGTCAG
Organism: Genypterus blacodes; assembly: GCF_046128005.1. Classification (NCBI taxonomy): domain Eukaryota; kingdom Metazoa; phylum Chordata; class Actinopteri; order Ophidiiformes; family Ophidiidae; genus Genypterus; species Genypterus blacodes. The sequence goes on from NW_027466980.1 coordinate 371,900, forward strand.
GATACCAGCTGGACTGTGGGAATGAGTGGGAAGAGAGGGAAAGACGGAGGGGAAAGTCGCCGTGCCTCATCCGCTGCTCCACATGTCAGCGTGTGTCCCCTCGATCTCCTGCACGCACACGGATCACCTGATTCATTATTTACACCGCTTGAGATGTCTGGACTCAGTCGCATGGAAACGCTACAAAACTGCAGCATGTTGCTTCCAGCGCCGGCCCGTCCCATCACGCATCGCCTCCCCCCCCCCCCCGCTGCTGCCAACACTTACGTGGATCCACAGTGGGGGGGAGAGGGGGGAGGGAGTGGAAGGTCGCAGGATGAAGAGTGTGGATGAGCAACAGAGGAGAGATTATCATACGGGATTTATGGATAATCTGATTGACAGCTGAACAGTAAATATGGGCGGATAGCTGATGATCTTATCAGCTCTGTAATTCTCTCATTTGCTCTGGTTCACAGCTCTATAATCGTATTTTACTCTCTTTTTTTAATCAATAGAAAGCGTGTTGACTTCATGCGGGCTCTTATTCAATTAAATCCCAGCAAGGGGCGGAAAATTATAGGTTGAATTTTTCTTGCCAAAGCAATATCTCCACTCCTCCATTTCCAGCCGGTCATCCAGCCACAGATCCGCAGGTTTTGCTTATTGCCTCTCCCGTCTGGCTTGTTTGTATTCGAGCCTCTCGCTGGTTCTCAAGCTGTTTTACCGCGCCAGTCGCCGCGGCTACAAATATTACCCCCGCAAATTGCTCCGGCGGCCGGATTAAATGAAATAAAAACATTTTCCCGCTCTCCCGTAATTACCCCCGAAACACAGGGAAGTGAATCTGTGTAAATAACTGCTCGGCCCTGTTTTCGCAGCCTCGTGGCGTTAAATTTGTAACGGTGAAGACGGAGGAATAAAGGCGCGCAGCAGTCACCCTGCTAATTTAATGATTCCCAAACTTTCATCATATCATAACGGGCATTATTTGTCACTTTGGAGCAATTAAACACAAAATCACCCTCTGCCCGTAAAAAAAAAAACCAGGAAAGCAATTATATCCCAACTTTTAAGTAATCCCTGTAGCATCTAAATATTATTACTGTGGTGATAAAGATTGTCTAAGCGATTAGCCAACAGCGTAGAAGCCTCCCAGGGACAATTCTGCGATATTTTCTAATAATTTTTCGACATTAGCCTCCAAATGAGGTAAGGAGTTGTTTTTGCTTGTCAAAATTTAACGCGGCTAACTTCAGAAGTGCATTAACTGGTTTTTATCTTTTCGGGGGTAGTTGTAGTTTATTCATCTTCTCCTCCTCCTCGTCGTTGTCGTCGTCTTTGTGTTACACTCCGTCTTTGTGCTCTACTTCTCCCGCTTCTGTTCTCTCTCTCTCTCTCCTTCTCTCTCTCTCTCTCTGTGTTTTGTTCTGATGCTGATGTGCTGTGCTGTAAAAATGCTTATGGGTGACGCCATAACTCAGCCCTCACCCTCCCCTCCCCTCCCCACTCCATCCATTCCTCCCTCGTTCAGATCATCTCCAGCAGCAAAGCGCCGTGTCTGGCTCCTAATATGCTTCATGAGGTGTGTAATTCACTGTGCTCCGGCGGGGAGCCATTTGTCTCCGGGGTTAACTAAGTGACACAACAGCACTTCCCCTCAGCCTGTTACCTCCGTGGGACGTGTTGAGCTAATACAGGCAGGTAGACCGAACCCGGGATCACACACACACACACACACACACACACACACACACACCCGGCAATTAAGCATTGAGATTTGTTGGGCGAAATCAATTCTAATGAAGTCGGAGGAGAAGTTCAGATGAAGTGTAAATATTTGTAAGCAAATCTAAGGTTACACGGAGAAAAGGAGTGATAAATAGTCGGGCGTACCTAAAGTGAAGTCTGGCACTCTCACAGAATCAAATTCCTCCCTCTGTTCCTGTTTTGTGTATTTTCTTTTCTTCCCCCGCGTGTTTTGTTTCTCTTATTCTGTCTTTTCTCTGCAACTCTTTCTTTCACTCTTTCCGCCATGCATCACTGACACTTCAACCCGCAGCCTGACTGGCTTGTTTCCGTGGTGACCTGTCTCCCTGCCTGCAGTATATATTTAAGCTCGCCAGCGCACACATGCACACACACACACACACAGACACACACACCCACACACACAGACACACAGACGCGCACACACACTAATTTAGGGAGATTTATGAGGGGGGCCTTGCACCAGGAGCCATGCAGGCTGACCCCAGGGGTGTAGGGGGGCACTGGGTGGGGGAGGGGGGCCGGCTCCACAGGGGGGGGACATTAATAATCCAGAACCAGGTCTGTCTCTGGGCCTGGCCTTGGGCCTCGGACACCAGGCTGTAATGGGCTACAGTGGCCCAGTTAGCTGGGAGACGAACATCCAGCTTCAAAGATGATATCACCGCTCAGAGAGAGAGTTGAGAGAGAGAGGAACAGAGAGAGAGAGAGAGAGAGAGAGAGAGAGAGAGAGAGAGAGAGAGAGAGAGAGAGAGAGAAAGAGAGAGAGAGCAAGAGAGGAACAGAGAGAGGAACAGAGATAGATAGATAGATAGATAGATAGATAGATAGATAGATAGATAGATAGATAGATAGATAGATAGATACAGATCCAAACAAGCGAAGACAAGGACTGACACACAAACACACATGTACACACACACACACACTCTGCTCCATTGGTGCACTCCTCCTCAGAGTGAGACTCCATCGGCCTCATGTCTATCTTAAGTGCCATGATTTATTCAAATAGAACATCTCACTATGCTGAAAAATTCATTCCTTCCTCTCTGTGCATCGTCCCGTCCTCGTCTCCCTCTGTATCTCCGCGTTGTGTGTGCATGTCATGTCGGCTAAATTTGCCCCGTCGTTAAATATTTCTCAGAACAAATGGACCCAGGAGAAGGGAGATGGAGCGGCGGGTCAGGGGGGATCCACGCCGTCCCTTCCCCGCCGAGGGAGAGCCCCCACTGGGGAGCGACGGCTCCTCGCCTCCCCCTGAGTCGGAGCTCCAGTCATAGCTTGGGGACAGAAGTCCCAGAGACACTTAACCAATTGTGTTTCATCCATTTCATCCGAAAAGGATCATTCAAAATTCAACCGAGAAATCGTGCAGGAAACGTTGAGCGACAGGAAACAAGATCCGTGCGGCGCAGGAGAGCGAGGAGCCGCGGAGAATGAGGTACTGGGTTCAGAGACTCGTAGCCAGAGGACATTGCTACCTGTGGCCTGGCATGGTTTGGAAAGATGGAGCCAAATAAACATCTGGCATGAATGTTTATGTTTGTGTGTGTGTGTATGTGTGTGTGCATGTGTGTCTGCGTGTTGGAGCCATGATGAAAAAGAGGCTGTCTCAGTGATGGACAAGCTTGGCAGGCAGTGCTGATTGAAACACTTCCTCTGTCGGGCCTGGCCCATTAATCTGATGGAGACAGAGACAAAGAGAGTGAGGGAGAGAGCGAGGGAGAGAGAGAGCAAGGGAGAGAGAGGGAGGGAGAGAGAGAGGCCCCAGGCCCCCTGAACCGTGGGAGTAATGAAGGGTCCTGGTCCCTCTCACCTCAGCGCTGTCCTGCCATGCTGGGAGGCTGTCCTACCCTGTCCAGCCCAAACCCTCCCCTCGTGGGACTGACCAGTGAATAATGGCCCCTGTCATCGGCCCGGGTAGACGCCACCGCACAGCCGAAGGGTGTGTGTGACCGCGTGTGTGTGACCGTATGCGTACGCCTGCTTACCAGCCTCCCCGCACGCTCATTTAGCCCAACTGTGCTCCTCTACCTTAGGTGAGCTCTGATATATTCATATTGAATAGTGTTGATTTAAGCACATGTTAAACTCAATGCATAATGCATCCACTATATATAGCTTGATAAAGAGCATTGTGTCAACCCGGGACCGGCCCCATACATTGTGGGGATGAATGTGCCGCTTGCAAAAGTTCTTTCTTTTTGTTCCATTTAAGCACTGCATTAAATCATAACTGTGACTGTGACTGTACGCAGGCTCAAGGTTATGTTTCTAAATGCAGCAGGATCAGAAATCAGAAACTTAATTAGTGTGCCGTGTTTGTTCTAGGGTGAAAAGTTGTTCCCTCCGATGAGTCTTAAGGGAGGAATATGGAAGCAGAGAGTGGGAGAGAGAATGAGAGAATTGGAGACGTGGGGAGTTTGTCTGACAAGGAGACGACAGAGAAAGATTGATACTGAACACACACTTCCTACAGTGGCTCTCCATCGTTGTGTGTGTGTGTGTGTGTGTGTGTGTGTGTGTGTGTGTGTGTGTTTTGGCCCTGCGTCCCTCTCTGTTTATCAAACACATTACAGCACCTTCTAGATTCCTCACCTGCACACCCCAGCCTGCTACATATGGCCCACCAATCACAAAATAAGGAATCATGCATATATTAGCATAGCTAATGGCCTACCCTCTCCATTTAATATGCAAATTTCCTGAAACATTACTGAATGCCGTCTGTTCTAAATGAATAAATTTGAATCGCAATTAGAATAATCCTTTATAATTAATGAAAACTGTCAATTTTGGTTCATAAGTAATTTGATTAAAGTGGTGATGGGACACTTATGAAGTTCATCGGGCTGTGAGGAGTGTGAACACTTACAAACACACACACACACATACACGCAAGCATGCAAACACGCTCATACGACGCATAGACGTAGACACACACACACACACACACATGTGAGCTGCGTGACGAGCGGCAGCCGGGCCGGCGCTGCATTATTGATGAAGATGATTAATAAACTTATGAAAGTGGTTGTCACACACGCCAGACCTTTTTTACCCAACATAACTTCTTTCCACTCCTTTACCGCCGCGGAGGAACAACAGATCAATCACGCCGCGCCGCCACCTGACAGAGAGCGGAAAAGCCGGGGGATGGAGAGAGGAGCGGGCGAATGATTGAGAAGGTTTCCTGCCCTCATGCTGCTGTGTCAGTGGCCTGTCTGTCCGGCGGGAGACACTGATGGACTGTCGAAAGGAGCGCCGCCATGGAGCACAGCACACACACACACACACACACACACACACAGACTCACACAAACACACATGGTGTTCAGTGTGCCAAGTCATTATGGGGGGCGGGGGTTCAAACGGTTCCCTATTGTTTCTCAGAGAGGAACAGGGAAGCGTGGAGCAATATGCTGCCCAAATGTTTCACCAAATTTAAGGAATTTCTGAGGGAAAATGACATCCAAACGACTTCTGGAGGCGTTCAGCGTTCCCTTCACAGGTCTGGAGGCCTCTCAATGCACTCTCATGGATGTGGAAGTGTTTCCCTATGACATTTTTACTCTCATGGGTGGATTTCTCTCATCAGGTTCCCAGCTTGTGCGAACGCCGCACAGATATACGTTCTAAGGGCAAACAGTCTCCAAAGAAAGTGGATTTCACAAGGTTAACACAGCTCTATTAGGGGATCCAGATGATATGTTGGGTCTTATCGCAGCCTGCATTAATTCTGCCTTTCCTCTATAGAATAAATGAACCCACAGCGACTCATTCAAAGGCGGACAGACCTTGTAAGCGAATGCTAAACATCTCTGTGTCAGTGACCGGCTTCACACTGCCTGAATGTCAGCTTTTATCAGCATGTGCGAGCGTATACGAGCGTTTGTCGGCGGAGCGTAATATTTAAAGAAGAGGGGGCTACGTGTAACTGTTCCCCATTAAACTGTACCAGGCTGTGCTGTTGTGCTAGTGAAGCGTATAATGGTGTCACTTAAATCAGGCTCACTCAGCTGTGAGCGAATGGGAAATTGTTGGGACGTGCGCGGATCTGTTTCACTCCACGTGTACGCACCGGTGTTTGTGTGTGTGTGTGTGTGTCTGTGTGTGTGTGTGTGTGTGTGTGAGTGTTTGCATGGCTTCAGCCCAATAATAATGGTCCAGATAGTGTAGAGCCTTGCAGACTAATTAGCCAAATCACTGAGAAAATAGCAGCCTGCTAATTAATGGGTATTATGGCATTTCAGAAGTCAGCGCTCTAATTGGGAGGGAACGCAGCCTCACATTTCCATACTGCAGTAATACCCGCTTGATCCATCCGTCTATGTGTCCGTCTGTCTATCTGCTTTGGCACGCCGCGCTTTTAAACACAATCCTCCGCGCCAACGCAAACGGGAAAGCGATCCGTGACGACGACATCATCCTACACCGGCTACATCCTGCACCCGATTGGAGCGGCGGCGGCGGACGGCGAGCGAAGAAAGGATCAGAATGCAAAACTCATACATTTTTATGTTGATTATGGGCGAAATAATAAAACACAATGCTGCAGCTATGAGGGGAGAAAGTGGATTAGAGAGGAATAGGATCCATCTGAATAATGCCTCTGTGTCCCGGTCCCATTCTGGATGTGTGTGTGTGTGTGTGTGTGTTTGTCAGCACACACATACACACAATCATGCACATATGCACAGCACAAATGCATATCCCCCATAGAGTCCTCTTAACCCTATCAGACGCCGGGACAATCAAAATAGATTTGCATTCAAATGCCACATGCTCAGTATCAAATATCAAATCAAGCTGGAGTCGTCCAGACAGACTGACAGTCACCTCCTCCTCCTCCTCCTCCTCCCTCCCTCCCACCTCCTCCTCCTCTGTTACCTCCTCCTCCTTTCTCCTCCCAGGGTCCCAGGGAATCCCATTCTGCCCCGGACGAGCTCTATCGTGGAGTGACAGGCTGCGGTCGTGGGGTTTGATTGACAGCCTGTTGATGCTTCTCTATTCACCGCACACACACACACACACACACACTCACTCACTCACACACCAATCATCCACACCCCCCCACCCCTTGGTGCACTGGTCTGGGTGTCTGTGATAGCCCCTGGGCTTGTGCCCCGCAGGCTGCACAGCATTATACATACAAATCAGTGTGTCAGCCTTGTGAATGGGCCCATTTTGACTTCATCCTCATAAAGTCGGGCCCCCCTTGAAGCTGGCCTGGATCTGCATCCTGCCTCTTATGTATACTTTCCCTCTTATTCTTATGGGCGCACACACACACACACATACACATACACACACACACACTGCATGCTTTTTACACAGAGACAGATGCAAGTTCTTCTATTCCAGTCCATGTGAGAGAGCTGTGTTGTCCTTCTTCACTCTCCTGCTCTGAGGCTCTGATGCTTGTAGTTCAGACCTGATGTGTTCTCTCCTTCTCCCCTTCTGGCGTTCCCTCTTTATTTTGTCCTTTCGCCTACATTCCTCTCTTATTTCATTATTTCTAAACCTATTTCCCTCTTTTCATTCCTTCCTAAACTCATTTTGAAAGCGTAAAAATCCCCCAAACTGTCAACACTGTGTCTCCAGCCAGCAGTGAAACTAAACTCCGCTCTCATTCATGTTGCATAGTTTTACTTTGAGCAACTCACACACTTTGAAAACACAACGTTTCCACTGCGGTACTGTAAAGTTTTACTCGCATAAAGGATTTGAACCGGTCTTCCATGAGACACACACACACACACACACACACACACACACACACACACACACACACACACACACACACACACAGGCAGATTTAAATGTGGTGCTAATGGGCAGCACCTCACAGAAGCAGGGTATAAATACATCAACAACAACACACACGCACACACACACACGCATAGACAGTCCTCACACACACACCGCAGCGGCCAAGACCCGGGCCTAATCTCACACACTCAGCTAGTACACCTGGTTAATGTTAAGAGGGCAGTTATAGTCAATTACATTCCCATATAACGCATAAACCTCCACCCCGCCTGTGCCGGGGAGAGTAATTGAAAACAGGCGCCGGGGACGCCGAGGGTCCAGGCGCCGGAGACGGCTTCCCACCCGCTCCCAAAATGTGAATCCGCTTCCCCCCCTGCTCCCTTCCTGAGGGCAAATATCATATGAAAGACGAGTGCCATTTTGGATATGAGGCGGCGAAAGAGCAGCAGGATGTGGGAGTCAAAGCAGGGACGAGGGGGAGGAAGACAAAAGGAGCGAGGAGGAGGAGAAGAAAGAGGATGTGAGGTCTTTGTCTCCCAGGTGAGGTCCGGGGAAGGAGCCGCCGCCGCCGCCTGCCGCCGAGGTCGCCGCGAGAGGATGGGCGGACTGGCGAAGTGGCGGAGGCAGTGTGTGTGTGTGTGTGTGTGTGTGTGTGTGTGTGTGAGTGAGTGAGTGAGAGAGAGTGTGTGTGTGTGTGCGTGTTGTAAGTAGGAGTTTGAGACTGACAGGTGACATTACCCTGCGTCATGGCTGGAGGGACAGAGGGACAGAGGGCGCGATGGTTATCCAAGCAGAGAAATGTCACCGTCCAGACAGCGCTGTGACACACACATATAGACACGCACACACACACACACACACACACACACACACACACACAAACAAGTACGCACACACACGCACACACAAAAAAAGCTGCGGGGACAAAGGAGTCTGGAGTCTTTGAGAGTGAAGAAGCCTGGCTACAGTGGGCAGAGATGAAGAGATTACCTCCCCTCCATTTAAACATAAAGAAGACGCAGAGACAAAGACGAGGCGGAGACCGGGACTCTGACCATCACCCGTCAACAATCCTCCTCCTTTTATTCAAAAAATCTCCTTTGTAAACATCAAACTAGCCGCCTGGTTCACCTCACATTCCCGTATTGCGCGTTTTTTCCAATCTGCTCGCTGCCGTTTTCATTAAAGTCTAACCTCGTTTTAGGGGGGAAAGCTTATAAAATGTCCATATTGCTGCTCATTCGACCCCATTGATTTAGTGTTTGGTTAAATATTCACGACTGTGGATGCAATTAACATGCTGTTAATGAATAATTGATCGCATCTTAAGCGGCCATAAAGCTCATGCATATTAATTATTGAAACGGGGAAATATGAAGGAAAAAAAAAAAACAACCTTCCTTGTTTGGCTTCAATCAACCTTCTTTCATTTTGTTTCTTCGGTCAGGAAGGCATGTTGAGAGTATTCAAGGGGAGTGTGTGTGTGTGTGTGTGTGTGTGTGTCAGACAGAGCTATGAACTCTATGCAAATGCGGCTCATAAACACAGCTTTAACAGCTCTTGTGTGCATTTACGCTGCGTTTGAGTACATCCATTTGTGCAGGAATGTATATCTGTGTGTGTTTTCCTGAGCGTGCTTGTGTGTGTGTGTCTGCGTATAAACACGCGTACCCCCCCCCTCCTCGGTGGGTGTGATGTGGAGTACAGTGGTGTGTGTTGACAGCCTGTGTGTGTCGCGGTGTGACAGAGGTGGTGGCTGCTTGCTTCAGAGGTAAAGTGTTTACCAGAGGCAGAACACAACAAAAACAAATCTGCAGAACATGGGAGGGTTGTCAAGGAGCTTTCCTCTCCCCGACGTGTCTCTGCTCGTACGTGTGTGTGTGTGTGTGTGTGTGTGTGTGTGCGCGTGTGTATGTGTGTGTGGTTAAAGGCTGATGTCACCCTTGGCACATCCCTGAGAGAGAGAGAGAGAGGGAGGGAGGGGGCGAGCGAGGGAGCGAGCGAGCACCTGTAGCCAGGTGAATATTGCGCTTTTGCTCCCTGTGATGTGAGTATGAGTGTGAGAATGACTGTGCGAATGCGCCGGTGTGTGTGTGTGTATGAGTGTGTGTGCACCAGTTTGCTGGGTTAAATTCATTCCTCGTACATCCCGCACCCCTAAACCACTCTAAAATGTCTTGACATGAAAAATACATCCCAGCAGCCGCACACTCCAGGAAAACACCAATTTACATCGGCGCTTGTTATTTATTTAGCGCAAAAGCACTCGGAGAAGCATGTGTGTGTGTGTGTGTGTGTGTGTGTGTGCTACCCTCATCTATCTCCCTCTCCAGTGCCCAACTAACTGCTCGACAATGTTGGTTCCTGCGAGCTAAAAGTGACAAGCCTGTCAATTGTGTTCCAGTATTAACCCCCCCTCTCCGTGTCCCCGTGTCTCCGCGCCCGTCTCCGTCTCTGTGATGTTGGACTGATCAAAGCGCGGCGACTTTGGTAAAAATAACCGTAAGAGGAAGATGGAGGACGCCACGCTGGTGCAGACTGACGAACGACGGCCGGTCTGTCTCTTCCTCTCTCAGCCTCTGTCTTTCTCATTATCTCCTCCATTCTCTCTCTCTCTCTCTCTCTCTCTCTCTCTCTCTCTCTCTCTCTCTCTCTCTCTCTCTCTCTCTCTCTCTCTCTCTCTCTCTCTCTCTCTCTCTCTCTCTCTCTCTCTCTCTTCTCTCTCTCTCTCTCTCTCTCTCTCTCTCTCTCTCTCTCTCTCTCTCTCTCTCTCTCTCTCTCTCTCTCTCTCTCTCTCTCTCTCTCTGAATATGAGATGTTGATTTAGTACACTCAATATACAGCCAGGCAGTAAGTAGTAGTTCATAGAGTGTACCGTATGTATATATATATATTTATTTTTATGGCGAGGCAGAGGCAGAGGCAGAGACAGAGGGAGAGGGAGAGGGAGAGGGAGAGGGAGAGGGAGAGGGAGAGGACACCGCATGGCGCTATGTTCAGGCTTTTATATGGAGAGGAAGACGTCGTCTGCCAACGTGTTTTTTTTTTTTTTTTTTCGGTTTGCTCGTACGATACGGAGGGCAGAGGAAGAGAGATTGAAAGAGGCCGGGCGAGAGATAAAAGAGAGAAGACGACCACCGGAGAGAGAATATGACGAGAGAAACCAGGTGTGTGTGTGAGAGAGGGAGAGTGTGTGTGTGTTTCATCTCATCTTAGCAGGTTCACCTAGCGGTGAGATTCCTCAAACGCACCCTTCAGACATCAGCAGGACAGACGGAGAGACAGAGACAAGAAGAGAGATAGAGAGAGAGAGATAGAGAGACAGATAGAGGGAGAGATAGAGGGAGATAGAGAGAGAAAGAGAGAGAGAGAGAGAGAGAGAGAGAGAGAGAGAGAGAGAGAGAGAGAGAGAGAGAGAGAGAGAGGGAGAGAGGGAGAGAGGGAGGTAGATATTTCTGTGGCTAATTCTCTGGGTGTGGGAAAGCAGAGCACCTAACACAGGTTGGCCTGGTTTCAGTAATGAGTTTGATTCTTCTCTCTGCCTCCTCAGCCTCACTGGGGACCAAGACTGCATAATAACATCCTCCACACACACACACACACACACACACACACACACACACACACACACAGGCACAAACAGGTCTATTGGGAGCTAATTATTCTCACCTGTGTTAATTATTGCTGTAAGCCAATCAGCGGACTCTGTGCTAATTAGGCAGTGTTAGGTCTGATTAGTGTTTTGCAGGCCCACTCAAACTGTTATCTACCATACGTGTCCCCTCAGGCGAGAGGGAGGGGAGAGAACAGGTGGATGCATGGCCTGTGCGTGTGTGCGTGTGTGTGTGCGTGTGTGTGATCTCATCCTATAATAAATAACTGAAGAACAAGATAAATCTGCAGTATACTAAAGTCAGAAGCCTGGTTTGTTTGGACTCTAACTTTGTGCGTCGTCTCCTCGGTGGCGTCCGTCCTCTCTCCCATCGACCCGTGCATACCATCAATTCAACTAGTCTCTGCCCTCTGAGTTAATTGGTCCTGGTTCGGGGTCATTCGCTCTATCTGGACAAACGGCCCCGGTGCCCTTTTAGTTAATGAGGGCTGATCCCGGATCACTCCCGCCGCTAATGCCTCCTCTTTTCCTGGATCACCTCTGCGATTGATCCACGCATCGCACATGCAGCCCCCGTCCTGACCCGCCGCTCCGCCCTGCCCAGAAACAAAGACGCCGCCGCGCTCAATAAAACCTTAAGGAGGCAAAAGAAGAGGCTGGACGGGGGTGTGGTGAAAAAGTCTGAGTGGAGCTGAGGGGCCCTGGGAAGGATGAAGGGACCGGGGAGAAAATGGAGGAAGAGGAGAAGGGTGAGAAGAGGGGGGAGGAAGAAAGGAAGGAGAGGGAGAAAGAAGGAGGCTTGGAGGAAACCTTCCTCTTATGACACCATTGATTTTCCTTCACAGGCTTGAGCCTGTCACTACTGAACGCTTGGTCCCCCACTCCCACACACACACACACACACACACACACACACACACAGAGGCACAAACTCCGTGCCCTGACCTCCACGTGTGCCTGCTGGTCCATACTGGGTCTAATGACACCGGGGCCTCCCACAGATCAATACGAAGCTGTCACTCAGCGGGCAAGCGCGCGCACACACACACACACAAATACACACACAAAAGCACTCGGACAGGCACACAGATGCAGACGCGCTCCTACACACACACACACACACACACACACACACACTGCAGGGGCGCATACACATGCAAGGTAGGGTATGCGTTTGCACATTTGTGTATGCTGGGAGCGATGTTTTCTACAACCTCAGCAGATGCCCTCCCCCCTCCACACACAGCCCCCCTCTACACACACACACACACACACACACACTGGACCACAGCCATGTTCTCTCTCCCTCAGCCGTTTCCTGCTCCCTCAGATTGAGAGTCTCAGGGTCCTGATGTAATATTGATGAGCCAGGATGGAGACCCTGTAAAAAGTGATCGGCCTTTGTGATTGTAAATTATAAATCGTCATTGATTTAATGTCAATCCCTACAAACACGCTCTCGCAGACACACACACACACACACACATTCAAACGCACACACACACACGTCAAAACAGATACAACTGCAGCCTGAGTGTGACAGAATAACTCGTCGTCCTGACTAACTTATGCCACGCCATTCACCGCCGTTGCTTCCTGTTCCCTCTCTCTCTCCCTCCCTCCCTCCCTCCCTCTTCCTCTCTCTCCCTCTCTCTCTCCTCCTCAGCAATCTCAAGCACCCATCCGCCGCTCTCCACACACATCTCAAGTGCCACTTAGAAAACCCAGACTGGGGATCGAGCCAAACTCTCCTTTCAGAGTGTTTTGCCTATACAGGACCGTGTGTGTTTGTCTCTGGATGTGTGTGTGTGTGTGTGTGTGCATCGGCCTTCACACAAGTCACTTCAGTGTGTTTGGGTCAAGAGCTGAAACAGGGAAATGTCACAGATTCCAATCGGCCCCTCTCTTTCTCCTCTGGACAGAAGCGAGCCTGAGCGTTTTGTATGTTTGCGTGATGATGTCGCCCGGCTGGAAACATTTGTTTACCTCAGTTAAAGCTCTAATTACATCCCGGCGTAACGTCAGGGCAGATGCAGGCTAATTCACCATTAGGCTGTTTGGTGTTTATTAAACTTTTATAATGTGATCACTCTGATAACGCCACAATTGTTTCCCTGGGCATGTGTGATTATAGCGTTTGGTCCCCCTCTGTCCCCTTTGTAATGGCTCCCACTGAGCACGTGCGAGCCTGCGTGTGTGTGTGTGTGTGTGTGTGTGTGTGTGTGTGTGCGCGTACATGCGTGTGTGTGTGTGTGTCTTGGAGCTTGCAGTGCCGTGTTTTCCATTTCTCATTAGAGTGGCACCGACTCCTGCTGCAGGGTCAATGGAGGAGGGGGGGGAGAGTGTGTTCGTGTGTGTGTGTGTGTGTGTGTGTGTGTGTGTGTGTGCGCGTGTGTGTCTGTTTGAAGGGGGGAGAGGGAGTGGGGTGGTAATGAGCGCAGGAACATAATACTACGGCGTCCATTAATGCTCTGAGGCAGTGACATTAGGCATACTTAACTAATAGAGCCAGTCTCTGCAATTACCCACTGTTATCTCTGCAGCTTTAGAGGGGAACCGGCTTTAATAAATGTTTGTAGTAATGTGATAAATGCCACGTTTGCTCATTTGTAATCTACACTGCGGGACGAGGGGAAGCGGGCGGATCTAATTGTTTTCCCCCAGATTGAGGATGTGGTCGAGTTCAGAGAAGGAAGAAGAAATGTTTACGGCTCTTTTTCCTCTCTCTCTCTCTCTCTCTCGCTCTCTCTCCGTTTGTCTCTCCGCCTCTCTCTGCGTTCTCAGCGGGGGGCCTCTGCTGTAGCCGTTCCCTCCTGTCAAATAGAGAAAAGCGCTCGCCTACCAAAACGCTCGCCATCAACTTCTCCCTCTCCTCTCTCATCTCTACATCATCCCTGCCCACATCAGAGGCACGCCCGCCACCGCGCGTGTAAACATCTTGTCACGCTAACACAGGCGTCATGACAGGAGAGAGACGCGCTTCATTAACGCCGCCGGTGTTTGAACGCATATATCTGTCCCGTATGTGGACATACCAGTGTGTGTGGTGTGTGTGTGTGTGTGTGTCTTGTTTTCTGGCTCGATTGATGTCGGGCTGCTGTCTTGGTTTCTCAGACGAGA
>NW_027466981.1:0-40000 GCF_046128005.1 Genypterus blacodes
AGGGGGAGAACTGAAATACAAGCACAAGGCTGCAGGAGAAGGAAACACACACAGACTGGACCAGGAGTCTGGAGTAGAGTACAGTCCAGTCCAGGCCTATTCGGCCTTGGTGGGGGTATGGGCTCTAATCTATACTGCCCTAATTTGATCAGAGTTTGAATCTTATTTTGAAATCGGAAGTTTTTTCTGCATTTCCAATCCATTCTAAATGTCTTTTCACAGCTAAACGACATGTATACACACACACACACACACACACACACACATATACATACACGTAGCTGGTTGAAGCTTACTGTCTATCTGAGCCTCCTTCCCCTCCTGCTGTATTGGGAGTCATGCCTCTCCCTGAGTCTGAGGCTGTGTCATCTCTGCTTTTATTTGCAAGGTGTTTATTCTGTCAACCATTTGAGTGTTTGCCCAGCTGGCACAGGCACCGGCTCTGGCAGCGCCTATGTGCCACCTCCCTGAGGGGGTGGAGGGATCTAGGGCTTTGCAGGAAGGGGGGGGGGGGGGGGGAGTTGGGCTTTGGTTGGTGGAGTAATGTGAGTTAAATAGAGGGAGAGAGGCCCAGTGGCTCTCTGTGTCTCCCCTCTTCTCATTCCTCTCTCCATCCCCCTCACACACACACTTGACGACTGCAGACGTGGCAGTGGTGGCACCATGAGTGTGTATCAGTGTTAGTCCGAAGCTGCCACGACCGCCACAGTGCCCCCCCCCCCTCTGTCCCCCCCCAGCCAAACTGGGGCACCTTAGCCCCACATAATCCCTATTGACTGCCTCTTGCTTTGTCTGCCAATTCCCAGCATTGGATTTGTCTCACTCGATGATGCGCTCCACTCCACTTCTCCCACATTAATCCATACTCTTATTACTTCTCAATACCAACACTAATTATTGCCCCCCCCCCCCCTCCCCCCCCCCTGCCCTTACACGGCCACACCCGAAGGTAAGGGGCAAATTAAAGCAAAGCAGCAAAATAAGAACAAACCAGTTAAGAGCCGTTCAGAGGAGACGGAGGATGGCAGTGATGGCGGTGATGGAAGTAAATTCCATCATTCTGCTGCTGACGAAGCGACTGGAGGCTGCAGAGCAAGAGTGAAATGCATTGTGGGATACAGTGACGGGTGAGGAAGCATGCCGACGCGAGGAAGCCATCTTCCTCTAGACGGAGACGTGGCAGCTTTGAGGGACAGCAGTGTGTGTGTGTGTGTGTGTGTGTGTGTGTGTGTGTGTGTGTGTGTGTGCGCGCGTGTGTGTGTGCGTGTGTGAGTGTGTCTGACTGCATGCATACTAATCCTCAGCATCTTTGTTTTCTCTGGTTTTGTCAGCGAGCCTTTATCGCTCCCTTGTTTACTTTGCGTCCCACTCTTCAGGAATCATTTGCCAAACATGGTGTTCTCCCTCTGATCTGCTGTTGAAGGTGGAGCTTCTGTTGATGGCGTCCTTTAACCTGAAGCAGCTGCTGTGGTTAATGCACGGTGCTTTACTTCCTGTTTATTAGTAAATAAGTAGGTTGAATTACAGTCAGAGAGAGCGGCAAATTGGACTGTTATACAAATGTAAATGCATTTAGATTAGATGAGAGAGCGAGAGAGAGGAGAGAGAGAGAGAGAGAGAGAGAGAGAGAGAGAGAGAGAGGAATGTATTTCCAATGTGTGTGAGGGAAACCTGGACTGTTAAATCTCCTGATTCCACTCTAAGCTTCCTAGGGACTTCTCAGGGCTGTGAGCAGGTTTACCTGTCTGTCTGTCTGTCTGTCCGCTGAGGCTCCAGCGGTGCTAAGGCCTCCAGGACAGGTTGTCCATCTGTCAGTGATCCCAGATGAGTCCTGTTAAGCAGCTTTTCATGGGGCCCTGGCCAGAAGCAACCACAGTTACTCAGGCTACAAAGACGCTGCTGCCAATGGCCAAAGTCTCTGTAGTGTTAATGTTTGGCTTAGAATTTAGTTCTGGTCAATAGAAGGCTGCTCTCTGCCATCTGCAGGAACTCGCTCACATGTGTGCACACGTCTGTGGCTGCAGGTTGGCCCGGGTCAGAGTGTTGCAGTAAGCAGAGGGCTGGTTGATGATAGATGAAGGAATGGAGCTTTTCTGAATGTGCTGCATGATATCAGCAACTAACCTGATCAATACTACAGGTGTTACTCCTCTACGTCTGGGACGGTTGGTAAAGTACAGCTTGGCTAAAACCACAAGACTACAAGAACCTCAGAACCTCAGAACCCCAGGCAGCATTATGAGTTTGTTGTGTGGATATCTATCTGCCTTCAGACTGATGGAACAGAAGTCAGTCACTTGGTGAAGCAAAGACGTCTCCATCACCTGAGCCAAACTGTTTGATAGTGACTGAACACTGAGCTGTCCTCCACTATACTTTCATTTAGCTTTGACTCTGTTACTTCTGTGTTTCTTAAGCAACAATGGCATTGGTGGATAAACTGGAGGTTGTATTTTATTCTTTGCTGTTTAAATCCGTCTGACTTTTACAAACATTTCCTTATTAATAGTTTCATTTGTTAACTAGCTAACATTAACATTAGATGAGGATTAGAATATTGATGATGTGTCAGAAATTGCCAAGACACAAGAAAGTAAAGTGGTTCGATACAATATATATATATAATATATTATATATATATAAATAAAAAATGTAAAAGTTGAGATTAATGGAAACATTTACTGCAAATTCCAGGAAATGATCACATCTGAATACACACACACACACACACACACACACACACACACACACACACACACACACACACACACACACACTCATAAATGCAAACTATGCATTTACAAGTTCAAGGGCTGTAGTAGGGGCAGACATGTAAACAGGACTCCACACACACACACACACACACACACACACACACACACACACACACACACACACACCCTGGCTGTGTCTGGTTGGTCCATTAGACAGGACCTGGTCCAGTCCAGCCTCCATCAGATAGCAGGGTTCCCTTTAATGGGCAGGCAGCACAGACAGGGACAGCAAACAATGAGGCTTTGTCTTATCTCCAATGGCTAGCTGTCCAAGCTAAAGAACACATATACACACCTGCACACACACACACACACACACACACACACACACACACACACACACACACACACACACACAGGCACGCACGCATACCTCTCCACATGACAATTCCATTTTGCCATCACAAAGTTTGGGATTGACCCGTTTTGTCTAAAGAATCAACACATAGACACACACACACTTACACACACACACACACACACACAGTCTGTCCTTGTCTCAGCAGAACTCTGAGTGTGTTTCGCTTTACTACAGACCACCAAGGATGATCCTGAATAAGTACATCCCCATTATACACACACTTAGCACCGCATACAGCAGGGGTCAGCAGGAACACTCAGCCACAGGCCAGTCACACACACACACACACACACACACAGAGAGGGAGAGAGAGAGGGAGAGAGAGTCACTGTTAGAAAGAAGAAGAAGAAGAGAGAGAGAAGGACAACGCAGCCTCCCTGAGCCTATGAGAGGATGGAATCAGAATCACTTCATGTTCAGAGTGAAGTGAAGTTTAAAGTCATTCAGAAATAAACTAGAGGGCCTCTGTGTTAAACATGTAGGGGAACAGATCATCACATTCAAATTGGGTCAAATAAAAAGGCAATTAAGTCTTATTAGAGTTGTGGTTTGATTCTCTCCAGACACACACACAGGTGATCCAGACACACACAGGTGATCCACACACACACACACACACACACACACACACACACACACACACACACACACAACACACACACACACACACACACACACACACACACACACACAGGTGATCCAGACACACACACCTGTGATCCACACACACACAGGTGATCCAGACACACACACAGGTGATCCAGACACACACACAGGTGATCCTCACACACACAGGTGATCCACACACACACACACACACACACTTGTGATCCACACACACAGGTGATCCAGACACACACACACACACACACACACACACACACACACACACACACACACACACACACACACGCACACACACACACACAAACACACACACACAGTTGATCCAGACACACACACACACACACACACACACACACACACACACACACACACACACACACACACACACACACACACACAGGTGATCCAGACAGTTTGTTTCCCCACTATTAAGTTGTCATGTCAGAGTTATGAGGACGTTCCTGACGTCTCCAGCTGCTTCTTGTTCCAGATGTTCCCAGTGGCCTGATCAGAACTACAGGACCTCTGGGGGACTGATGAGTGGAGCAGAGTCTGTTTGATGCTTTAGAATCTGTGATGGTTTATAGTCAGATGATCCAGATGGACCCCGGCTGAGTCCTATCCAGGTTTTTATACATCTACAGTATTTCAAATTCATCTCCTCATTTTTCCTCTGACCTTGTAACTTTTACAATTGTTTCCAACGGGCGACTGGACCGACACGGAATGAACGGGGGAATAGACCACAGTTCATCCACAGAGAAACACAGAGACAGACAGAACAACCAGAGAGGCGTTACAGATCTGCTCCTCACGTTAGCATCACAACCCACTGAGCGGTGGAAGAAGAGCCACTCTGCCTCCATCTCTGCTCAGCTTCCTTTGAGCAACACATCACAGAGTCTGACTTCAAATCTAAGGTGTCAGAGACAGACCTACCGTCTGTGTGTGTGTGTGTGTGTGCTGTGTTAGGGCATTGGGGGAGCCTGTCTGGTAACAGCACTGTGAACATGCTGTACCAAGGGGGGGGAAGGAAGTGTGTGCTGGTACTTAATGTGTATGGTGTGCTTGGGTTCGATTGTGGTAGTGCAACTGTATTGAATTGGTGTGTGTGTGTGTGTGTGTGTCTGTGTGTGTGTGTGTGTGTGTGTGTGTGTGTGTGTGTGTGTGTGTGTGTAGGGGGAGTCAAGGTGCAGTGGAGCAGATAGCTCAGCTCTATGCATACTAAACCAGCATCGCCACCGGCAGCAGAGATAGAGCTGGGGGTGTGGAGGAGAGGAGAGGAGGGGTGGGCCGGGGTTGTGCGCGGGTGGCGGAGGGGGCGGGGGCTGGGGGGGCGGCGGTGGTTATGGGTGTCGAAGGGAGGAGAGGGAGCGAGGGAGCGACATAGCACCCCAGGGAGCCCCTTCCTTATCTCACCTCTCGGCTCAGTTTATCTGATTACACCGAGCTGCACGACGGAGGTAGAGAGAGAGAGAGAGAGAGAGAGACTCTGCTGCAGAATGGAGAGAGAGAGACGGAGGGAGAGAGGGGGGGAGACTGGGACTGCTGGTCAAACTTATTTATCTTCCATTGCCCAGTTAGTAGCTTTGTCCCAGTGACCCGGGGTGAAGTGGACAAGAGGAGCAGAGCCTCTCTGATTGCTGAGCTCCTTTATATTCTTATAAAAGTGAAACATGTGATCCACATTCTGGGTTCTTTGTAACTGATGCTTAGTGTTTATGACTCTGTGTTTAATGTCAGGCCTGTTTTCTTATGAATCCAGATTCAAAAGACTCCATCCTCATTGGCTTTATGTGTGTGAAAGAGCAACACACTTCTTCTATCTTAGAACAAAACCAGAGGAGCTTCACACCTCAGAGAGTTTAGAAGAGCCTGAAACATAAACACTTTCCGGTTGGAACGCTCCATTTTATTCCTGATCTCAATCACACGGGATGAGAAACACAAACCTTATTCAGCCTTCATCATTTCACGGCAACACATTTTGAACATATTGCCGTTTGTTTGTCAAAGACTTGAATGAAAACATCTAATATCTATTTTTGATAGATAGTAAAGATACTATAGCAACAATACTGACATAGCAACACTACAGACGTCACTAACCATTAATATCCAGCCACCTTAAGGATCAGACACAGATCAGTGTAGACCTGTAAACAGATCTAGTTCTGTGAGATTCTGTGTTCTGTTCCACATTCAGAGCCGTGCCTCTCTGCTGTGTCCCAATGATGTTGACAAAGTTGGAACGGTGCAGCTATTTATCATAAAGCACAGATCCACAGAGTGCTGACTGCTCTATCTAACACAGGAAATGCATAATTCTGTCCGGACCTGTCATAGCTCAGTGTGTTGTGTTCTGGGCTCTGTTGTGTCCACCTGACATCCTGCTTCCTGTCAGCCCTCTCTCATATGGAACAGAGCCTCAGTGTCATGTTGGGTGACACAGAGCCAAGCCATCAAAGTCAGTGACTAAATTCATCCAGATCTCTTGGTGAATATAATTATCCTGGAAATATTGCCGGGTACACACACACACACACACACACACACACACACACACACACACGCGCGCACACACACACACACAGAACATTTGGAAACGATCCAAATCCAATTAACAAAGGAGGTGTGCACATGAACCCAAAATGGAAATGAATGTTTGCAATGCAAATACAAATTGGCTTACAGACGTACACGATTGTTCAAAGGATTCCACGGAGATGACAAAGAGAGAAAGGAAAACAAAATAAGAGATGATCTGGAGGAAGACGATCCGTCCTGCGCTCTGCTCCGGGTTTCTACTGTCAGAAGAGTCAGAAGAATAAAAGCATCAAGACGGCAGAGATGCAGAAGAGGAGAGACGCTCATTTCCACATCTCCCCTCCATATCCCATCTGTGTTGGGCCAGGTCTCATCAGCCACAGCCTGGAGGGGAAGCAGAGAGTGTTTATGTGTGTGTGTTTCAGCCTGCGCGTGCATGTGTGTGTGTGTGTGTGTGTGTGTGTGGGGCTGAGCGAATGATAAGGTCGTGAGGTCTTGCGAGTGAGTGTCTGTATAAAAGAGCAGAAGGGAGCGGTGTGTTCGCCTGTGCATGTGTGTGTGTGTGTGTGTGTGTGTGTGCGGGGGACATCCTTGTCAGTGAGAGGGCCCAGGGGACGGCCCCGGCCTCCTCAGCCCCCTCACCATGATTGATGCTGGCGGGCCCCACACACCCTCGCCGCCCAGCTAAATTAAAAGCCTATTTTGTAAAGTTGTAAAGAGAACAGAATGGTTGGAGGGTTGGTGTGTGTGTGTGTGTGTGTGTGTGGGTCACAGCCGGGACGCTCTCCAGTGTCTTTAGTATCATCAACCCCTCAGAGGATAGCCAGAAGGGGGTCTGCTCCATGCATCTCTGTGTCGCTCTCACTACACACACAGGCATATGATGATGATCACACACACACACACACACACACACACACACACACACACATATTTACTCCTGTCTGTCTGTTGCACAGTATTTAGTGTTTCTCTGTTGTTCTCCATATGCACATGTTCTCCTACATATGAATGAAAAAAGCGATGTATCAATTTAGCAAATATAAAATATGTAACAATTTATATTATATATGTAATAATTTATCAGTAAAGCAAACAAATAAATTAACACAATGTCCACATGATGCAGTACCTGCATGAGCCACAGGGGCGCTAGAGGGCAGAGATGAAGATATGCAGGCAAACGACAACAACGACAGCAGACAAAGGCGTAAAACAGAGAGTGTGCATGTTAGCTTTGCTCCTGAGTCGCTATACCTTTTAAGTTAAATTAATATTTTAACAGATGTTCACGGCTAACTACCTGAACAACACAGATACTGAAGGGAGCGCAATGTGAGGCCCTGACACTACCATGACTTTTATTTTGAAAGAATCATGACTATATCTTGGTGGTGAGTTGACAGCGGTGGTCCTTGATGGTGGTATGAGACGATTCAGTGTTCTGACAACCAGAAAGACTTGGAGACAAACTTACAGCAAACGTATGTTACACGTAGGTTACAACTTTGACTCTACTCAAGTTCAAATCAAACTATCATGGAACTGTCAGCAATCAAACGGAAAGCAGTATAAATGTGTTGGTAGAGAATAAAAGCCCATGACCATGTGATCACGTGACCACAGCACATGTATGACCTCAGTGCAGCACAATTTTCTATGTGAGTGGCCGCTGTGCTGCACGGTGGTCGCCTAAAGAAGAACTGACTAAGATATCTGCTTCATCACCTGCTGCACCTCTCATAAGCTGATTAAGCAACAAGTCAAGTACATCTGACAAACCATGACATCCTGTGAGCTGAGTCCATGTTTACCTCTTAGTCTGAGCTTTTACCTGAACTCAGAGCAGACCAACAGCTGAGTCTGATGTTCTATACAGACTCAAATCTGTTTATGAACACATGAACGTATTCCTCAAATCAGTCCACCATGTCACTGACAATGAGGAGGAAAGTAAGATGTGTTCCCTGAAACAGGAAGTCTCTGAAACCTGACTTTCACGGTGTATTTAATAGAACAATACTCAGCAGTTGAGGACCCTGATGTCATCACTTTGACTGAATGTCCAGGATGATGACAGATCTGTCTGTCTGCTCTGTTTCCCCCACAGACCTCCAATTACAAACAATACAAAACAGTTTAAGAACGTAATGTTAAAGACATTATGTCTAAAACACAATGGTATTTAAAGTGGTAAACATTGTGTGACCCTGTGCTCCACTTTAATCCTGAGCCTTGGCAGCCTCTCAGGAGGAGACACTCACTTGTTTGTATATCATTTACAAATCATTTATCCTCAATGTGAATTTAATTGACCACGAGAGTGTGGGAGGAAAGGACACACACACAGACACACACGCACCCTTACAAACACACACACACACAGACAGACGCACACACACACACACACACACACACACACAACCCCCTCTTGTCACCCTCCAGCCACCCTCACTCTCTTCCTTCAGGCCATGGCAGACAGCCCCCTCCCTCTCTTCTGTTGTTGGCAGCAAGTGGTGACTTAGAGTGACAGCCCACACTGAGTACAGCCAAACACACACACACACACACACACACACACACACACACACACACACACACACACACACACACACACACTTACACACACACACACACACACACGCACACACACGCTCAAAGCAGAGGTCAGGCCTGTGTCACTGGGGTTGCGAGGCCAGCTGAGGCGTCCTGCTTGTGCTGTGTGCTCATTTGTGGCGTGTGTATTTGTGTGTATTTGTGTGTATTTGTGTGTGAATGTTTTGTTTGCAGCTTAAACATTTTGAAAGTAAATCCCCCCCCCCCCATGTGGACAAACAGAAGCTGAACATCTTCTTCATCTCGTGCCTTGGATCATGATGGCCACCATTATCTTCCTCGTGATCATAACCGTTATCATCATCATCTTCATCAGCACCATCACCATCATTGTCACAGCCATCATCATCATCATCTAAATCAGGCTCACCCTCCTCTTCTGTGTGATTCACCCTCCTCTTCATCTGGGTCAAGAGCCCCGGCTGGATGCTGTCGACCCGATCAGAGTCACAGAAAGTAACCAGCCAATCAGCAGCAGCTCATCATCACAGCGCTCAGGCTGGAGGAACCAAACACTCTGACACACTCACACACTCACACACTCACTCTGCTCTATCACACACTTACCACAGTGTACACACATCACAACACAACACAACACAACACAACACAACACAACACAACACAAGAGGATGCTGAAGTCCACACTGGGCAGATTTGGTAGAAAAAATAAATACCATCACTAATCAGCCTGCAGGGTAACCATAGCAACCATACATGATACAGGAAAGAGACCCAACCGTGTTATTGGCATGGGGCCATAACACAAATGAGTCCTGATACCAAAAATAACAAAGCAAAATAAATGATGTGAGTGAGCTCTGTAGCTGGGATGGAGGAAGATGAGGAGAGGAGGAAGAGTTTGTTTGGGTTTGAGGCAGATCCACATGAAGGTACAGGGTTTCTTAAATCCTATAACAACATTAACTCAGACACACATCTCATTACAGCTCATACCTCATCCAAGGCTGAAAATGCCGAAATAGCCAACAACACTGATGTAATGTAAACGGCGTGTTGATGTCTGATTAGATCATTGTTGTCCCTGTGCTCTCTGATTGGCTGTTAGGTTTCGTTAGGTAAGGTTTTGACTGGAAACACAACAACGACAACACAATGAGTATAAAACCAGCTCATCATCATCATCATCATCAAAATCATCTTCAACCTCCACCTGTCTCTTATCATCTTCCTCACATCGCCATGGTGATTTCACACTCAGTAGTAGGGATCGGACGCTGTGTGGTTCATTTTCCTTTTTTTCATGAACATTTCAGCACACATACACACACACACACACACACACACACGCACACGCACACGCACACGCACACGCACACGCACACACACACACACACACACACACACCCCTCCCTCCCTCTCCCTACCATCAGGCCATTTACAGAGAGGTCATAACCCCAGTGAATGATGGCGATGCTGAGCTGGAACCTATCAACACTGCAGATATGACCAGCAACATCCCCATCCTCCACACACACACACACACGCACACACACACTCACAGATCTGTCACTGCTGATGGCGGCACAAAGAAAGAGTGTGTGTGTGTTTTGTATGCATGCTGTCAGGATCAATTTCTCTCTGAGAGGTGAAAACCTGGATTTCTCATCAATTTCTCACCGCCTCATGTGGTGTCACACTGTGCGTGGCCTTTGTGTGCGTATTTGTTTGAGTGTGCACGCGTGTGTGTGTGTCTGTGCACATGCATGTTTGGCTTCAGATGCCTGTTGTGCTAAATAAGTCTGCACCGTATGTGTGCTGCTTTGTGAGCGTGTTGGTGTTTGTTTGTGCATCTGCATACGTCTGCATGCAAATGTGGAGATGCTTAAGCAGCTCGCTCTCTCTCTCTCTCTCTCTCTCTCTCTCTCTCTCTCTCTCTCTCTATGATTCTCTCTCTTTCTCTCAGTCTTAGTCTCTCTCTCTCTCTCCCTCTCTCTCTCTCTCTCTCTCTCTCTCTCTCTCTCTCTCTCCTTCTCAGTCCCTCCCTCTCTCTCACTCTCTCTCTCTCTCCCTCTCTCTCTCTCTCTCTCTCTCTCTCTCTCTCTCTCTCTCTCTCTCCTTCTCAGTCCCTCCCTCTCTCTCACTCTCTCTCTCTCCCCCTTCTCAGTCTCTCCCTCTCTCTCTCCCTCTCTCCCTCTCTTTCTCTCCCTCTCTCTTTGTTTCTCTCACTCTCTCTCCCCCCCCCCTCTTTCTCTCCCTTTCTCTGTCTCTGTGTGTGTGTGTGTGTGTGTGTGTGTGTGTGTGTGTGTTCTTGTATTGTATTGCTGCACTTAGAGGGAACCAAATGTCCTCAAACATTAAAATGAACATTATGCTCCAAATCATTTTCCTATGACTAATTTGCCGTTTTAGATCTGGAGCTTCAGTCGATCTCACATAAGAAAGTAGTGGTGAGCGTTAAAGTCATATTGGGGATCAGGAAACAATGCAGTCATCAAGGTCGCCCCAAATATAGTGATATGATTCTCTGTGTGTGTGTAAATGTGTGTCAGACAGACATCCAAGAACTGTAGGGGTGGGAGGTTCAGGCCTGGGAAGAGGTCCATCCTGCCATCCTGTCCTCCCTCAGCCCCCCACACCCCTGCTCTGTGTTTGGGCCAGGCCCGATCTGGGGCCCTTGTGTCACTAACAGATGGGCTTCTCACAAAAGGGCCCCTCGGCCGGCCAAACCTGCGTCCTGCACACCCGATTAAATCTCAATAGCAAAGTCAGAATTGATACACTGAGTCTATGGTGATTCAATTAGAGGAGGAGAAGACGGGGAGACAGAGACGGACACAATGAGCGGGGAGTTAGAAAGCAATTTACCTGGTGTTCTTCTGGTTGGGGGAGCGTGAGCCAGGCGGTGATGAGCTCGTGTCTGATGGGACAAGGAGACGAGGAGACGAGGAGACGAGGAGACGATGGGACGATGGGACGATGAGCTGTGGGCAGAGAAATTTCAAACAATTCAGACTGAAACTGTAACATAAGGATTCCATACATGGCCCAACCAGGATGTTTTAGGAAAATATGTCCAAAACACATGAGCTCTACATGGATCTAATAGCTACGGAGCCTTTTGTCAGTCTGCACACATCTTTGTGTCCATTTCTGAGTGACTGACCAACTTTCTGACTGACTGGCTGATCAACCAGACGCTTCCTGGCACGTTCACTGACTGACTGACTGGCTGACTAACCAATAGACTCGCTGACTGACTGGCAACCATCACAACTTCCTGTCCAGCTCAATGAGAGATTGCCAGGGGCGGGCAGGAGTTTGGGTTCAGCTGTGCATTTAGGCGTGAGCGTTTATGACGGAGGGGGGGTTTGGATTCAACGAGACAGACAAGCGGCTGTCTGTGATTAAGAATAAATAAGCCAATAAATATTCAATCAGGACAAAAAGAGGCATGATTAAAAGGAATGGGAGGCTGTGAAGGGGTGAGGTCAGTCTGCTGTGGAAGACAGAAAGCACACAGGCAAATCTCTTTCTGATGTTCTCATTTGAAAATAATGCACTACATAATAATGTGAGGATGACAAACACACGACATTGTTTCATCCAAACGCTTTAATGCATTAAAGATTGGATTTGAGATTTTCAAAGCCCTTTAGCACAAATTGGAAATATTATTACCCCGGACAAATGAGGCCTACTAACACACACACACACACACACACACACACACGTATAGACCAAACAAAGAGCATGCGGTTATAAAGTTCTAAAGTTGTTTTTATACACAGAAATGGAAAAGCAATAATCAGAACAAGGAAATGTAACACACGTGTGAAAGAGGTGAAAAGGGAAAGAAAGCAAAGGTGAGGAAAGGAGTCAGTTATGATGACATCACTGTTAAGCTGGTCTGTGCTGTTTGAGCTCAGAGGTGGAAGCTCGCTGGATGACATCTACCATTCCAGATAGAGTTAGGAGAAACTAAAATGGACATGTAGGAATGTAATGTACTAATAGAAACATAAGGCACCTCCCGGGAACCGACAGCCACAGAACCGAGCATGGACACAACATGCTGCAGCAAGAGGATAAAGAGTAAAAAAGGAAAAGGAAAGAAGGCAAGAAGAGAAACACAAAGAAAAGAAATTAAAGAGGGGAATCCCCACCAGGACACAAACTCACCCCATCAGTCGCACAGCCCTGCACTCACACACCCCACCCTGGCCCACTGGGGATGAAGAGCAAAGACAGACATAAATGACAATCTACAAACTACACCATTCAGTATTTAACAAACCGGCCAAGTTAGATAAGATAGTTGCCATTTGTGAAGGAACTTATCAGTGTGTCCTCTCATCGTGTATTTAATTTTCTCAAGTTTAAGATAAAACATGGTGTCGTTCAGCCATTGTGAGACAGACTGTAAGAGTAGATGATGTCTGGCAAGTAAGAATGTCAAATAGATTTATTAGAGCGGAGTCCAAAAGACTGCAGGAAGTGGGTAGGGCTGTAAATGTAATCCCATTATGGTAAACATTATGTTAAAGTAACCAGAGCAGTAACTGTGTAACCCAGGGCAGAAGACAAACATGTAGGTCAGACCAATTACAGCCGGGGGAGCATTAGGTGCTGAAAAGACAAGAAGTGGAAGATGACTGCCGCCCTTTGCTGTCATCTGGAGAAGCCCACACGTACATGGGCTTGATGGATCTTTAGACGTACATAAATTCAAACCCCCCTACATGTATCCATGCATGATTCTGTGTCTGGTAGTCAATAAGGAAACAGATGCAGGAGCAGTATTCGGAGCAAGCTAGCGTGTCTCAGTCCAGCGAGTGTGAACGATCTATGGCGGTGGGCAGCAGGCATTAGTCAAATCTACTCTGTGCAGTGGGAGTATTGGCAGGGCCGAGCCGATAGGACAGAGAGGCAGACAGTAAGATGTATGTACTACACCGGCACACAATGGATTAGACTGTCTCTGCTCCCAATGTTTCAGCAAATATTCAGTCATGTATAGTGAGCAGAGATATTAGGAGAGTGTGACCGACTGCATGTGTGTGTTTTCATGCATCAGCAAAGAACTCAGGGATGGAACATTACAGGGAAGGAACATAAGCACATCTGCAGGTCTGAGGTACTTTACTCAGGGGGATGTAAGATCAGGACTGCTGTGGATCAAGTAAATACATGATACTGTTTATATGTACATATTGTCTTGTTTTAGGCCGATACACAACAGAATTTACAGATTATATTAATGTTTCAGAAAGGAAAATTCAATGATTTCCAGGAAATTGACCTCCAAACTCAGTCGGTGACTTTGTTTTCTGTCAGTCGGATCCTTTTGTGGATATTGACTCACATTCACACACACACCGATACTTTAAACTACAGAAATTTATTGCTACACACGCATTAATCCATTATTAATTTACCATTTATATCTATATATTTACCTCCTTATACTTAAAGTGAAGTTTAACACAGGACTATAATTTATACTGAGATTATTTTTGTGTCTCTAACTCTTTCACCCATGACTAAATCTGTGAATCTGCAACATCTGATTGTGCTACAATACTACTGTGTGTGTGTGTGTGTGTGTGTGTGTGTGTGTGTCCAGTGTAGCAGTTGTCCATGAGCGTTAAGTGTGTGTGCATCTATATGTGTGTGTGTGTGTGTGTGTGCAATGAATGATATGTGACATGTGCTGTCTGTCTGGTATGCCAGGCACGTCAGGCCCGATTAGGCCCGGCCCAGCCTTTAGAGATGGGTTATCACTGAAGCTGCATATGGAAGAACCATTTGCTAACGTAAGTCTCATACAGCCGCACCCCCCCCCGCCCCCCGTCCCCCTAGAGAGAGAGGGAGAGAGAAATCCTTATCAGGTAGCCCTCCCCTCCCCTCACCTCCCCCCCTCCCTCCCTCCCTCCTCCCCCTCCCTTCCTCTCTTTCCGCTCTCTATCTCCGTCTCGTCTTCAAGATATGCTAATCGCTATGTAAGTATATCCTGTCAAATAATTACCATATATTAAGCTCTACTCATCTTGGCATAATGTCCCCGTCCACATTAATAGTATTTGGTCTTCGTCAGTCTGAAAAAGCAGCGGACAGGAGGGACTTATCTTAGGCAAGTTAGGGAAGTTAATCTTCATTGACTGGATATCAGGCTCATCAATGTGCTAACAGAGTGTGTCTGTGCGTGTGTGTGTGTGTGTGTGAGAGAGAGAGAGGGAGAGAGAGAGAGTCAGGGAGGGAGAGAGAGAGAGAGTGAGAGAGAGAGCGAGATAGAGAGAGCGAGAGAGACAGAGAGAGACAGGTGTATGTGGGCATCTGTGACCATGTGTGGCTTCCTCTGGCTGTCTAATAAACACTCCATCCTTTACCGTAGAGCATGTTACATGTATGATACGTGTCAGGGGCAGATGGCGTAGGGATCCACAGAGCTCTGTAAATGGACACACTCCGGTGTCCCTCTGGTTGAGAGGCGCTGTCTACAGGGGAAGCTGGTAAAGCTGGAACATAGCTGAGCTGTGGACCCCACTGGACCCCACACTCAAGGGTCTGGACCCCACACTCAAGGGTCTGGACCCCACACTCAAGGGTCTGGACCCCACACTCAAGGGTCTGGACCCCACACTCAAGAGGTGAGGGGGTTCACAGGTGCACAGTAGCCTAGCATACTTAGGTCCCTGTATGTCTAACGTTACACATCAGAGGGATCATGAACCTGCAGCTCTAACAAACAGCATGCTGTCATGTCAAACATCTTTCAGGCAGCATCCTAAGAATTTACCTGTCTTCCTGCACGTTTGCTGATTTTTACAGTTGAATTACTGAACGTTAGAGAAATGTCTAATCCTGAAACAGAGCTGAGGGCCGGAACATTCCAGCAGATCTCTGACTGTCAGGGTGGATCTTCATTGAAAATGGAAGAAAAACCATATTTGGGATACATTTTAATTTTCTATCCTCAGTTTGGGGATTGTCATAACTTAATTATCTTCTATTTTTTATTTATCATATTTCATCTAAAGCTTTCTTCTTCACATTTTGAACCCTGGATTTTCCCCCCCTATTCTGCTCCTTTTATTTGTGTGATTGACTTCAGTTCTTCCTCCCCTCCACCATTAACACACGCCTCATATTGGTGTCAGCACCACTTCAATGAAACACACATCGCTTACACACACCGTTTTAAAAGACATATCAATATCAGAGCTCTAATGGTAGAGTGCATGTGGGAGCGTTTGTCATTGTTGGAGCATCCGTGTGCATATGGGTGTCATAGGCGTGTAAAGCTGGACGTGTCTGTGTCTTATGGGAGGACGACCACGGTGCGACCAGAGAGCCAGGGCTCTCTAAAGAGGGAGGCATCCATCTCTGGGCTCCTTTGTGTTTGGAGGAGCAGCCAAGGTCAGCAGCTGAAAGAGTTCTCTTTCAATGTGTGTGTGTGTGTGTGTGTGTGTGTGTGTGTGTGTGTGTGTGTGTGTGTGTGTGTGTGTGCGTGTGTGTGTGTGTGTGTGTGTGTGTGTGTGTGTGTGTGTTTTGCTTCTGTCTAGTAACTCAGTAACAGGGTCCTTGGCCTATTAATTGGCCTGACAGTGATAAAGGAAATGGAAGTGGATGCTATTTGTCTCTAATGCAGCCACACTCATATTAGCCCTAAGACAAATGAACGCTGCTTTCCCACTTCAGCCACTCTAATTTAAAAAAAAAAACCCTCTCAGGTTGTGTGTGGACTGAATGTGTGTGTGCGTGCATTTCTTGTATAGGTTTGTGTGTGTGTGTGTCGGTTTTTGTGTATTTATGAATGTGTTGTGTTTGTATTTCATTTATTTGCTTTAATAAAAAAACATGAAATCCAAATATTTCCATTATTTCCATGTACAGTCCATGTACGCATGTTTAACTACATGTATGTATTTATATGATCTATTGTTTGTGTATGTGTGTACAGACATGGAGGCCATATCAGGGAAAGGTCTCTGAATCAGTTTCTGCTCTCCATTGCTCCCCGTGTTTTTGTGCGTATATGTCGGGGCGGGGGGGATTGGGGTGGGGGTCAACACCTGTCTGTACCTGAGGTCAAAGGTCAAGGAGAGATTGCAGCCTGAAGCAGACTGCTGGGAGATGAGTGGGGACGCGTGGAGGGAATGAAAGGGCTGGAACAGCTTTCATTCTCCTCTAAAATAGACCATTGTTAATGCTGTCTGTGACACGTGACCTTATGACACGCATGCACAAACACACACACACACACACACGCTTACACACACACACATGCTGTGATTCCAGTTCTGCCTCGTTTTAAAAGAAAATCCTCCCAGAGATGATATGGAAGGATCTCATCAGGTGTTAGACAAAATAAAACACGGCACATTCAGTTCAGCACTAAAACAAATCCAATCTTTGATCCTGTAGCAACAAATTTCCATACTTGCAGAGGAAGAACGTGACAAAGCAGAGTTTCACACAACCTCTACAAAACTCAACATCTCAATAGAAATTGCAATATTCTCAATAAGATGTTTTTTTCGATACTTGACTTACATTTGACCTTGTAACAAAGCGATTGACATGTGTTGGACATTGTAAACTCTGCAGAAAAATGAGGTTGTGATCAGTAAGACAAACCCAAAGGTCTTGAACTGAATCTCGTATCTCTTGTGGATCTACATTCCTAGTGAGACACACACACACCCATCATGTACGAGTCGGTGGCTCCTCAGAAGAGAAAAGGCTTTTACACGCGTTTCAAAATGGACCCTAGTACAAAAATAAAGACTTCAGAATGGCTGAATCTTCCAACAGCGAAACATTTCCACTTTATGTACTATTTTGAATGTAGGGTATTTTTTAAGAATAAAAAATGACATCATCTCTCTCGATTGGACCCCATATGTAAATGCCTGTAGAAAGGGTTCACTAATGTCCCATTAGCCCAGTTTGCTGGTTCTTTTTCTTCGTTCCTCACACTGAAGCTCCCTGCCTGCCACCACTTTAACAAATAAACAAGAAACCCACCCCATCCTCCAGCGGGGAGAAATTGTGCCCCCATCCGTCCTCCCACTTATATTTAAATGTGAGCAATGTGTCCAGAAATGGGTATCCGTGTTAAAGTGTGTGTAAGGCCCGATAAGGCCCAATGGGATCTGATAGGCTATGATAAAATATCCGGGTAATGTGTCAGTGGATTTTTATGTTTCTCCCGAGGAGCCGGTGTGAGGATGTTATCTCCAGACTGGGAAGCCTTGCCCCCCCCCCCCACCCCCCCAAGGGAATTCCCACCACCACAACACCCTAAAGCACTGGTTAGTGCCCCCCCCCCCTGCCCCATAGCTTTTTTTTCTTTGTGTACTGGCTGAATCTCTCTCAAACCATTTTTCAACCAACTGCTTTTGTCAGTAAACAACTTTATCTCCTGGGATATGGGTTATTCTCTCCAGCATTATCTATATTACCTTATCACATTTCATTATCTTTGAGCTGAGAAACCACGCGGGACATGATAGTGGATTGTGTGCAGGTATAGGAAAGCAGAATTCCCTGTGTGGGATAGCAGGAGGATCAAAACAAGTTCTGCACAGATTTCTCACAGAATAAAACTGTTGGGAAATAAAAGCACAAAGTGGAAACAAGCAATCGTTGGTTGAATGTAAGAAAATATCTTTACATAAACCGTTTAGTTTCATTGATTAGACTTCATACTGGATTTGATCGGTGGCATTAAAGGTGTCGAGGTTGTATTTAGACAGTCAGAAGAGAAGATGAACGTCAGACAGACTCAAGTCCTCCGTTAGAAGCGTCTGTCTTGTTTTGTTTGTTTACATCACTGTTTGCTCGCGTTTACTCTTCTTCTCTTGCACAGGTGTGGCGTATCAAGATGCTGAGTAGAAGTCGTGGTCACCCTCAAGGTTTGTGCTGGTGGTTCCATGCCCCAGATGCCTCAAGAGTTCAGAGCTCCTTCAGTTGGCAGCATGTAGGGTGTGGAGTGGGTGAGCAGGGTGCTGATGGTGGAGGTGGAGTGATGGCATGTGCAGGCAGATGGGCAGAGAACTCAAGTGCAGTTTGAATGAGATACAGTGATGAGATGCTGTTTCTCATTGCTGAGCATTCATCCATCACCATTACCTCATGTTTCACCATGACAACACACAAGGATCTGAAGCTGTTCTTCAAAGCTGAAAATGTCTCAGCCCTTCTGAGCCATACACACGCTGACCTGTCACTCATTCAGCATGTTTACAGGCTCTGGTCTGGAGATACGATCATATCAATATTCAACTATTGTGATTAACAAATGCATCGTTGTATTCACAAGCACATGAAATCAATCGCCAAGTGTTTAATGAAGCTCCAGCATCAGTTGATTGATTGATTGCCTTTAAGGTTTTGTTCAGTACAAGAAGCCTGCTGGAAGACTATTATGGTCTCTGACTCTATGGGATACTCTCTTGAATTGGTTTGGAAATTGGTGAGCTTGACGGAGGTTTGGCTAAATTTGTATTTCCTGCTTGTGGTCAAGTCGTCCACTTCTGGAGCTTTCTTTCTAAGACAACAGGAGAAGCCCACACCACTGCCAATGTCAGTGCCATGTGTCTAGTGCAAGCCTCAGCAGGCACAGGGCCTGGGCTCACACCCCGTGCCCCTGGGTCTCTGCAAACCCCCCCATGTGCATATGCTCCGTATGGTTCAAACGCCACCGCCAATTTTCCACCATCTGCCCATGCCCTGTACTTACACACAGAGGCGAGGGCTCCGCTGGATGCCGACCGCCACCCTTCACCTTGTCGGAGCAGGAAAATTTCAAATGTTAACTCGCAGCCCAAAGGAGCAAAGAGTGATCTGCAACCACCATGCTGAGAAAAAGGCTGAGTCTGCTCCAGGGGGGGGGAGGAGGGGGGAGAGAGAATTCACCTCTACTACTGCTCCCCCCCCCCCTTCCCTTTTCTCCCCACTCTGTCTTTCCCGCTCAGTTTCCCCTCAGCCATGCTTCCCTGCCTCTCCCTTTCTTTCCCTCTCTCTCTCTCTCTCTCTCTCTCTCTCTTCATCTAGCTTTCTCGTGCACAGTGCTTCCCCCCTTGCTCGGTCTTGCAAATGGCTGCCCGCCAATGGTTTGTCTGAGGAGAAAACAGATTTGAATGAAAAATGGAGACAAAAGAGGGAACAAAGAGGCAGTAAACGGCGTTAAACACAAAGAGACGTATGCCTGTTGGAGGCACACAGTTTGTATGTGTGTTTTTCTGTGTGCTCAATGGGCTATACTGTACCGTGGGTAGCAGTCTAAGACTAGAGGGTAATCCTTTACCCAGGCTTTACCACCGGGGATGTCAGGAATAAGTCAATCATGATGATGCATGCACTCTGGTGACGCCACACACGCATGTTCACACAATATCTAGGGTGTGCAGATGTGGCAGAACCCTGCTTGGGCCACACCAGGGAGCAGTTTGGGATGAGAGGCAGATACACACACACACACACACACACACATAATGCCATGGAGGGAGGGCCAGATAAGCAGATTACTTGAAGGAGGCATTATTCACTGTATGCAATTATTGGTCTGATGATCAGGTGGGACTGTCAGCCTCACTAAATGAAGCATTAGACGTGTTTGGCTCCCACAGCAGCAGCAGCAGGAGTTTGGGGTTCTCTCTCTCCCACAGTGGATTTGTGTTTACATGATGTGTTTCCCTGCTCTTATCTCCTATCACAGCCACGGACGCCGCTTCTTCAGCTGCTGCTTCGCTTTTACGGCGGTGTTTCAGTCAAAAGATTCAATATTTTGTGCATCTTTGGCCCACTTCTGCTGCGTGTGTGTGTGTGTGTGATCGTTCATTTGTATGCCTGTGTGTGTGTGTGTGTGTGTGTGTGTGTGTGTGTGTGTGTATGTGTGTGTGTGTGTGTGTGAGTGTGTGTGTGCATTCATTCACTCTGTCAGTAAAACAGTGGTGGGCGGGCTGAGAGGAGGGGAGGCCTACTTTAACAGTCTTTTGAAGGAGATAAATGGCTTACAGATGGCCCAGTCAATATATTGAAATGAGACATGGAGTCTAGCAATGAGCATTGAACAGAGCGCGAGGGGCCGGGGGGGCCGGGAACGCCTCAGGTCATGACTAGACCCCACAGCAAAGACGCAACCTCAGACCTGAACACGGTGACATCACTCTGAACAGTCAGAGGGGTTTTATAAAGGGGACACATTCAGGTGCATCTGAATGGAGATTTAAAGGGACATTTATAATCCCTGATAATATCTACAGTTTGAATGATAAATGAAGTATCACAGATCAGATTGATTTCTTTTGCCTATATGTGACGCAGATCAGATTTTTTTTTTTTTACAAGATCTGTGTTTTCATGATTTGACACATTTAGTTTTCTCTCATTGTTTTTGACGGCGAGGTGATGTTTGTTATTGATTGTGAGCTTACAGTGGACTGATCTGCTTACAACAGAGTCAAACAGAAGCTACTGACATGATGAAGGACAGAAAGACCTGATCAGACAGCAAAAATGCAGAATTTAGCATTGAGGCATCAAAAGTGAAGATGGTAGAAGATACATAAAATAAAACATCACAGCAAACATGTAGCACCTCTGACAGCAGACACACACAAGCTGAACATGGAGCCAAGGTCATTTAGGACAAATAGGTTCATCTGCAGACTGAACTGTGTGGCCTGGGGTTCTGAACATAATCTCGTACTCTGGCTGGACTAACTCCTACATTTACATGCAGACGTATCCGTACTGTAAGACTCGTTGCTTAACCTTCTTATGAGAGGAAACAGGACAGGTGAGGAAATGTAGCGAGCACCCAAGGGTCCAAACATCATGTAAACACTGGAGTCATACATAAACTGAGCCTAGAGTAACAAGTGGAGAGGATTTGATTTGATTAGTTTCCTCAGGCATGTAAAGATCTGTCCATGATCTTATTAATATATTAAGCTTTAAGGTTAAACAGAGACTTTGTTAGAGATTAAAGGTGGAAGCATCATAATATCTCCGCTGTGCAGTGAGTAAAGGTTTTAACTAAACCTTTATTTTAACCAGACCCAACCAGACCCGAGCCATTCTGCAGGCTTTGGGTCGAGCTCTCATAATAATTCTCCTTGTATTGCGTCTCTTCCCTGAAAATCAGCAAAATGATGTACAAGTGTATCTGAGGGAAGTGTGTCTGTTTACCGATCGATCTCCTGCAGCCTGACATGTTCAGAGTCCCAGTGTCATTATGGACAGTGTTTGGAGCAATAAAGCAGTGTTGGACAGAGCTGATAGCAGTGAGGGATATGGATGGGCCTGCTCACATTTAGACAGAACCAGCGCCATACATCTTCTGGGCCAGAGGCCTGTCACAGAGGGGCCGCTGCTTTCATACAAGTATGAGCACAAGCATGTCCACCCACGTGCATGTTCACTGACAGACGTGTGTGGACTAACTAACTGTAAGCACACACACACACTTACACACACACACACACAGTCTTGACATGAAAACCTTATTTCTCTCTTGTCCCTATCACCGGCTCGTCACACCTCCCTACAACACACACACACACACACACACACACACACACACACACACACACACACACACACACACACACACACACACACACACACACACACACACACAGAGCTTTCTTTCTTAGATGTGTCTGTACACGACTCCCTGGCTGCAAATCCTTCAGGGGGATGGATGAGTGTCTCCAGCCCATTCATCATCCGCCTTATCCGCCACCCTCGCCACTGTTTTTATATCAGCCAGCAGTCACACTGACAACTGATGGCCCTCTCCCTCTCTCTCCCTCTCTCCCTCTCTCTCTCCCCCCCCCCCTCTCTCTCCCCCTCCTCTCTTGTCCCGTTTCTTTATTTTCCTCGTCTTTTCTCTTTTTTCCCGCTCCCCAGTGCCCCACTTGCTTCGCTCGTACGCCCGACCGTGTGCACGTTTGGGCGACGTTGGTGCTCACTTTCTCGCCTCCCTGCTCTCTCCCCTCCCCTCTGCTCCGCTCCCTCTCACCATCCGGATCCTCTTCCTCCAGCTTTCCCTCCTCCGCCCCCCTGCCCTCCCCTCCCCTCCCCTCCCCTCTCTCGTCTTTCTCTCTCCCTGTGTCCCTCTCCATCTATCTATCTCTCTCCTGTGCACCATTGGGACCAGAGTGGCACCTTCAGAGCGGGCCGTAAAAAGGCCCTATAAAAAGCCACAACACGGGGAAGAAAGGGTAATGATGAAATTTAACTGCTCCTCTTGGTGCACCTGGGGTCTGGGGCTGTGTGCGTGGATATATGAGCGTGTGTGTGTGTGTGTGTGTTTGGGGTGCTTTTGTGTGTATGTGTCTGTGTGTGTTCGCCGAGCGTGGGGCCTGGGCACTGAACCGGAACTGCCCTGCTAGGGGGGTCAATGTCACGGCACCGCCATGAGAGTTATCGCTTTTTAAAGACGTACTATAGATTTTGTGGGGGGAAGTCATTTACACCGGCATAATATGGAAGGTGGCAGGGGAAGTTTAAAATCTAAAAAGGACGAGGGACTGGGAGACCGGGAGGAAAATAGCTTCTACGGCTTGAGTGGCCTCGCTGGTGTGATAGAGATTTAACCCCTTGATAGTGGAGGGAGATGGACATTGGCGGTATTGCACTCAGACACACACAGAGGCTGTAGGCCAGAGAGGCGAGATGTTTGAGGTAAGTGACAGGGCCCACTTAAATCCACAATGTTATGAGTTCAAGTTATGTGGCTTTGTCTGCTCAGATGTGACCCACAATTTATGGCAGTATATTGTCTACAGTATGTGTCTATAAAATCCATACGGAGTTATGTCCACTGCAGATGCCGGAATAGCATGTTGTTAAACTGATTCATGAAGTGTGTCGCCTCAACATTTTTAATGTTTTATTGATGCCAGAGTACCATAACATCAATGAATAGATCCCATTAAAATCTAATGGCCTAGCGGTGCATGTGCTTCTCCTGCCTGCGGTCGGTGGAAGGTAAATTCTCTAACTGTGTGCGGTTGGACCCACACACACTTCCAGGCCCGTGTGTCAGGGGTAGCACTATTTTCAGTTCAGTTACTGGCCTGAGCCCAGCTCCCTCCCTGGGCTCAGATGCTGGCACGCCGGCCCT
This sequence comes from Genypterus blacodes, assembly GCF_046128005.1. NCBI lineage: Eukaryota > Metazoa > Chordata > Actinopteri > Ophidiiformes > Ophidiidae > Genypterus > Genypterus blacodes. The sequence continues at coordinate 24,029 of NW_027466981.1, forward strand.
CCTCTGCGTCCCCTGTCTCCCACCTGTCCCTGGCTGAGAGTCTCTCAGGCTGGCCCGCCAGCGTGGAAAATCAGCCTTTGATGGGCCTGTGGGGACCGGAGGAGGGGAAGGCCGGGGTCATGGTGTGGGAGTGGGAGAAGATGAAAGCCCCACGAGGAGCAGCATGCACTGACTGACGGGGCATGACACTGACAGGGACCCGAGCCCAGGCCTGGCACCTCTCCTAGACCAGAGACCAGAGCAGCCTCGGCCGGAGCAGCGTCCCGCACGCCAACGCCATGTAGGCCTCAAAGTTAGCACAGGACTAAAGTTTACCTCATCTTTGCTGCCAAGGTGGCGCTCTTACTCACACTTATTACATCACAAAACATGTTTGCACTCCTATATGTGTAATGTCCATTACATCCACGTACAATCCAATCCAATATTTGCCATGCATAAATTACTCCTACTTCCTGCAAAACAGCTTATTGCTAAAAGGATTAGGGTGACACACATATAAACAACACAAACATGCTAATCCTCATTAGCACTGCTGAAAGCCCTGCTGATGCACTGGTGGAGGAGGGGGGAGGAAGGGGGGACTGGGGGGGGGGCACGTGGCCAAGCAGTACAGTGGGAGGCAAAAAGTCAGTTAGGAGCAACTAATGCAAATGGGGCTGGAATCTGCAGTGTATACACACATGCAGAGTGTACAAACAGACAGGTTGTGTGTTTTCCTGTCATCAGATAGAGGGTGATCGATAGAGGGAGGGAGTGTGGAAGCAGGGGAGGGGTTGAAGGGGAGAGGAGCAGCAATAGACACCAGCATTCAGCCAACACTGCTGGCATGGACCAACAAGCTCCCTCTTGGTTTTTGGATCTGACAATTCCAATGTAATAACAGAAAAATAGAGAGGGCTCGTCAGGCCACAAAGGCAAACAGCTTGGGCTTGCCAAAGGGAACAGAGGGAGTCAATGTTGGAGGGCGTGCGTATGTATTTGTGCATGTAGAGCAAGGAGAGAGAGAGGGAGAAAGAGCTAATGGCTGACATCTGGTATGGGTCCCCCCCCATCTGAGTCCTGCTCTCCAGCCCCATACTGTCATGCTGAATGAGAAAGCAGAAAGATTGCCTCTGAATCGGCACACTTGCAAATTCCCCCGGTCAGCCCCGAGGCACCGGCGCCACAGCCTCTTCCAACCATTCACTACTTAATGTGCCAATTTGTTTTCCAGAGTGCTCCAAGGAAGAATTTACGGCAATGTTGTGCGGCTGTGGGCAAATACTAATAAAATGCTCTTTTGCTGAAATTTGCTTAATTGGCCACAGTAGAGGCAGACACAGACACACACACACACACACACACACACACACACACACACACACACACACACACACATCTTAGCTTGGAACTTGGCAATTTTCGCATTGAATATTATTTAGATTAATAATAATGAATATAAAAACTCCCAAAGAGAAATTATTTGTTTTTGTCACTTAAATCCTATATATGGTATTTCCTCATTTCTACTGCTAAAAATCTGTGTTTTACTTTTTTTAGGCTTCATTTAGTTAATGAGCAATAATTAAACATTCAGTTGATCAGTCACTTTATTTAAGTGGAAAGTTTGGATCTGTGGTGGGAAAGCCGGATCTTAAGGCAGCAGGGGTGGGATTAAGTCACCTCTTCCTTCAGTTCCTGCTCGTGTTCATGCCAGTAGACTTCCACCAAGGGAAGCTCTCCTGAATCTGCCCACATACTAATTATCAAAGGTTTTGTTCAGGAAATTATCTCCATGCCCATTGCTACATTTCACAGCAAATTAGCCGTGTAAATCCCAAAAACCAGTAAATAAGGCCGTAATTGTTCATGGGAGTCTCCACTGATTGTCTCGCTCACTTTCTTTGTCCTCCTCCCAAATGCTGGAGAAACTAAGAGCTCATTTCCTTTATTTGGGAATTCTTTCTGCCCTCAGAAAAGAGACAAATAAAGGCTTTGTCTGGGTCGCGCTGTGAGGCAGTGATAAGCTGTCAGTATTGATGCCAGAGTCTGTAAAAAGCTTTCTGAGAGATGTCATACACACATATCTACTTGGCCATTCTTGCCATGTAGGAGCTTTTAGAATAAGCATGCTAAAGAGGACATTAGTGTGTTTTTCTGTTGGCTAGACTCACAAAGAGAGAATAGGAATAGGAAAAGAAAGGGGATAGAAGGGGTTAAAAAGTGACAATAATCTAAGATTCCAACAAAATACACTGTAAAATCCTGCATGACTGAAAGATGAAATAATTCCACTTAATTCAGTTTTAAAAACAATAGAGTACATTGACAAAACAATAAACAAATATCACAAAATGTAGCTTAAGCATGGGAAGAATACAGCAACACTGAAATGTGTGTGTAGGGGGAAAGAGCAGCGTGATGCCACCGCCATTTTCCTTGAAAGAAAATGTTCAGGTAGGAATTCTAAGGTCTTTTCCTGCTTAAGTCCAAAAATGTAAACTTTATCTTCTCTTACTTTAACTTAAATTCAGTTATGATTGTGTGAAACCTGTGCCAGTTACCTATGAGCATGGCACAGGTTATTACTTTAACAAACAAACATCTAATCAACCAGCTGGTATGCCAATGGCAGCAAACAGTCCATACCATCACCAAGCATGACAAAGAGGACTTCCTCATAGACGTGTCAACTTGCTAGCATGGATGCATAAACCCTGCAGGAAAGGTCATCAGTTAGTGACAGTAAGTGGGTCAGTCCATTCTGCAGGGAGGGACGGAGGGAGGGAGGGAGGGAAGGAGGGAGGATGTATGGACCACCCAGGCCCTGACACACCCGGAGGATGAGCAGTGGGAAGCTGGGCTGTTTGTGCGTGTGTAGGCTGACTTTAGGAGATGTATGGAGGTGCCTTATCCAAATGACAAGCCCAGCGCTCTCATGGCAAGGCGCAATTAATGACCCGTGCCAACATTATAGGATGAAAAATTCCCACTGTCCGAGCGAGAGCCACCCAGCTTGGCAACTGGAATTCTTTATTAGGTCTGCCAGGGAGAGAGACGCTGAGGAGAGCTCTGGCTTTCATATTTAGACCAATAAAGAGTTCATTTAGTTTATTATGTTGTTTTAAATTCATGTTGAAGCTTGATCATAGTTAACCTAAACAGATTACATTCAGAGTTCAATAACAGCTCAGTATAAGGTGGTGCTATGGTCGGCCCTGATCTGCAGCGACTTGATTCAGTCCAACACAAGGAACCAAACTGAAAATGAAATCTTCCTGTTCTAAAAACAAATTCCCTCCTCCAGCCCCGGTCCAAACTCAACCCACAGCTGTGTGACATCCAGATTCTCACCTCCTCATTTTACAAGCCGCAGAGTCGGGATAAACAAATCGAACCAATCTCAAGCGTGGAAATCGCTCTCAAAATAACAACTGCGAACGTAGAAATGTATTATCTTCACCCTCCAAATCCAATTTATTTCATGCATATCTTACCATCTAAATTGAATACAGCACATGGCGGGCTGGAGAAATCACTTTGAAAAGAGCGGCCTTATCTTATCAGCCGGCCCTATCTCATCCTGGCCATCTCGCTCTCTAACCAGAGGAAGCGTCAGAGCGTGCAGGGCGGAGGCGACTCGTGTCCTGCTGGGTTCTCCTTGGTCATCACACAGGAGATGTTCAGCCTGATCCCTCCAAAACCACTGGAACCTTTACAGGAGACCCCCACCCCATTGCAGATAGACATTTATGGGGTTAACACATTTTAATTAAGGGCAATTATCAGATTATTACGGACTTCTAATTACCTTATGGTCAGATTTACTTAGTAAAAATGGATTATGTAGGCAAGAAAGTTACAAAATCCCTAATAAAGGATCTGGAAAGAAAAAGATCATTGGTTTAAAAAAAATATTGATCTTAACAACACCTAGCAAAAGTTAACAAGGGACAAAATTAAATTAAAAAAATTAAAAACTCTGTATACACTAAGAATGAAAACTTCTCTTCCACTTTCTCTCCTCCAGATAAATATTACAGTCATGTTCTGTCCTTATGGGATCAATACTGTTATTAATGAATTGGAGCCACTCATAAAGAAACTGCACACATTTTGAAGGTACCACCCCAACATTCACACAGTAAACTACTTTACTTTTGTACATTCTAAAGCTCTAGTCATTGTTCTTCCTCCTCATAGTGAGAAGAAGAGCACATCTATGATTTTCACTAGATAAGTCTTTCGCTCGTTAGCTCTACCAAGTTTGACACACAAATGAACAGACTTCAGTGGGTACGCTTGAATTTACATTTACAAATGTCCCGGATGTTTGAGCGAGCCGGACAGATACTAGATTAAAGAGGTACTATGAGTCTGTAGTCACGCTCACCTGCTACAGGAGCTTTACAGTAAAACAGAAGGAGATGGAACACATTCATATCAACTGCATGAAAATAGCAATGTGTAGACGTGTGTAGATGTGTGTGTTTGTGAGTGTGTGTGAGTATTTCCAAGCATTTTAAGTAGTGTGAAATGTGTAACACTGATGCAGATACTGATACTGCTCAGGTAGAGATAAAAGCCCACACAGTGTGTCTGCCTCTAATGCAGCTTAGCAGAGACACTGAGCCACACACACACACACACACACACACACACACACACACACACACACACACACACACACACACACACACACACACACACACACCATCTCTGGGTACACACAAGTATCATGCAGATCTTTCCATCCAAATTGTTTCCCAGGCCTGAGCCAGCTCCTCCCAGCAGCCAGCAGGCAGAGGAGCAGATCTGAGCTGAGCTGGTTCCAGTGTGGGAGGGAGGGAGGGAGGCGATCTGTTTCAGGACGTTCCCACACTGAACGCTTGACAGGCCTGTCTGCCAGACTGCTTACTGATTTACCTAAACGCTTCCTCTCACACACTCTTACCCCGACCTTTCCTCTTCCTCCCACCCTCCCATCATTCCACCTCTGTCAATCGGATTGGCTCACACACACGCAACTTTTCAGGAAATTGACTTTACTTGAGGTTTTGTAGCCAGAAAAAAGTGAGTCAGTGCTTTTATACTGGGGGAAGAGTTTCAGGTAGTGGATTCCTACAATTTCTACTTTTCTTCCTGTACGTTTCACAGACTAATGTACATTATGATAATCTGATAGCTGGAGTTACAATATAGGATTATTTTCCTGGATGTCTAAAAAAAAACCCAAAAAAGCCTGATTTTAACCATTTGTCGACATTATCTTAAGAGGTTTATCCACAGATCCTCATCTAGGATCCTCATGATCTCTGTGGCTGCTGTTTCTTTTGCCTTTGTAACAGATTAAATGTGGATCTATGTCCTGACTATTTTGTTCCCACCCGTATTCTGACAGGAAAATCGGTATCCAATAGTGAAGAACACCAAAGAACCACATCACCTACAGCTCCGAGAGAAGAAATCCTACAAATACTCTCCGTGAAGATAAGATAGTTTAGTAAGAAAGAAAGTTTATTATCCCGAGGGAAATTACTGAGTTGTACAATGAGTGGTTTAGGGTCAAGATCATAGGCAGGGTTATGTAGCCTGAACTTATTGTGTACAGTAAGTAAGTAACTATTTGGCCATACTGGGAGAAAACCAAGAAAGAGGTCTGATGTTTGAGAGTCACATGATTCCAGCTGACATGTCCTCATTATCAGGATACAGGTGGGAGAACAGGTGCATGAGACCAGACGTGTTGATGATGTCATGATGCCATGTCTGTAGTTGAGCTCAACCCTGACCTCTCACTGGTTAGTTCCTTTATTTTAAACTTCCTCTCTCATTTCCACTTATTTATCTTTTCTTACCATCCTTTCTTCCTTCCAACTGCTTTTGAACAGCTTCTTCTTCTACCTGGGGGTCCAGAGTGGTCCTTATTAGCCCGGGGCCACCGTGAGTGAAGGAAACCTCAAAGCACTAAACGGAGCTAATGCTTAAGCAGGAGAAGAGGAAACGGAGTGGACATGACTGAAGTTCCTCCCGTCACTCCATTAACCAGGGGCGTCCAACATCCCACTGCCCACTGCTTCCCTTCCTCCCCCTGTTCCTTCCTTACGCCCCCCACAAATACACACACACACTCCTCCACAAATCCCTTCATGCCAAACTCACTCAAGACTAAGCGTGTGTGAAATTGAGGACTTTCTAATACACATGCCCCTCCGCCTCCCAAAACACACACACTCCAACCCTCCCTGGAAAAAAACACACGTAGTAAATGAGTAAACAGCAGATAGGAAGTGTGAAAGTCAGTAAAAGAGGAGTACTAACACTGCCTGACAGGAAGTCTGGATCTGCTCTAGAAATATGCTTCTCTCTGCTTGGGTTTGTATCAATCCAAGTAGAATCTCCCCTCACTTTCTGCAGATACTCTCTAGTGGCTTGCCAGGTCTGTAGACCTTTGAATGGAATGGATCAATCGTTAATGGTTGGTAAGGAAGTTGGGTTTGTTTGTGGAATCAATTGGATTTTTAGATCTGGAGTGGTACTTTGGACTCTTCAAACTCTTTCTTGCACATTTGGCAGCTTTCTTTGTTCTATGTCATCTGTTTCATTGAGGCACTGAGTTGAGACATGGGTGACCTCAGTCAGACTCTGTGGTTGGTTGGAAGGGAAGTCCCTGATAGACAATGTGGCAAGCTGTTGGATTGGATGACAAAGTTGATTTAATAGGTTCTGCATTATTCTACAATTAAAAGCAGAAATAAAGCAGCACAAATGATAATCAAGTCATTAATGTGGCTGAGCTGAACAAAGATCTCAGAAGTGCAGCTATACGTTGTTGAACACAGCTATTGGACGGGCAGAGTTGTGCCCTTGGTCCCTCTGTTATTTCTCCTACTACCTTTGTTTGATTGGTACCAGACAGTATAGCCAGTTTCATTTCCCATGGTGCTTTGCAATTCCCTTTTAATAAGTGACTTGATGTGGAATGAGCACTCAGAAGTACTGCGGTGGCGCGGCAGCACCTTCTGCTTATTGACTGAAGTGGGCTCAGAGTGACATGGATGGTGGTGAACCTGTGGCTCGTTCTCCAGCTGCAGGGCCGTGGCCACCAATGAGGCTGACTGAGACCAGGGGCATTGTTCTACTGAGTTCAGTCACAGTGGCACTTCAGTCATCCTCTAACTCAACATCTGTTAATGAGTGAGCGCCCAGGGAACCCACAGAGAGAGAAACAACCAGAGAAAAACTTTTGAAATATTATTTTTGGACTTTCAGATGCAGTCAGGACTCTGAAGTCTGCAGATCTGCACTCAGAAAAGCAGTCATGTTGTTGTTTTACTTGAATTACACATCATATATTAACCTTTACACACATATAGGCACTGAATGTAGGGATCAACTATTGTTTAAGTTTTGTTCACATTGTGTATGAACCTTTACCACTATATTTGATATAAAGTGGGTGTTGTTGTGTTTATTGTTAACACTGCATCGGGACTTTAAAGTATTGTTATTAATAGTCTCTGCAGGTAAAGGCCATGTGAATACCTCAGCCAAACTGAAAAGGCACCACACCCTGTGAACCTGTGATATTCTCTGGACTGCTGTCTCTCATCACGTACACACACTCCATCTGTGTGTTTCGGCTGAGTTGAGAGCAGACATTTGCTCGGTGTGAGGGCCATTGCTGCTGTATTCCTTTGTTTGCTGCACATGGCACAGTCCCTCTCCCACTGTGTGGTAATATGGCTATTTTCTCACTCAATTTGCCACTCTCAGCTTCCAAGCACATGCAAATATGGAAGATGATACCGATTGGGGAATAGAGCCCAGCTGTAAAATGTGTACCAACTGTTTAAGTCGAGGTTATTGTTGGACCGGGGGGAGGGAGGGGGGATTGTTTGGAATTCAGGCTTTGCTTTGAGGAGAAATAAGTAGAATTGAACTGTGCTAACAAAGAACAGAGAGAAAACTCATTTGAATATTTTGTGCACACATTTGTTTATTTTTTCCTCGTTTCTAACGCCAGAATCTCTGGTATGAACCACGTCACGATGTCATGAGTTCTTCTGTCTCTGACGAGCTTTGTTTCCATCAAGCAGGAGCCATGAAGAAATCAGTAATGAGCTTTCACAAACATTGAAGAAACACACCAATACAAACGTGCAGTGTGTTGGTATACACACACACCTGCATACACAGCATCTGAACCAGAACTCTGGGTTCTCAGGGTGTTCACAGGAGTTCTGACCCTTTGACCCACTGATACCTTATCTGTCCGCCCTCTAAGCTCTGACTGGGGTTCTTGTGCTTCATCATCTGCTTCACTGCTCACAAGTTAACCTCCACGTCTCCTGTATAGGTGCCATATAGATTAGAAGGAGACCGTATACTGTAAGTTTGGCATAACAGTCATTTGACTCTTTCAGTGGCTGGTAGACTCGTAAAAGACTTTCTCCCTGACATTGGGGTCGTATATGTTTCCTTGCTGTTGTGGGATTGAAAATAACACATTCACACACCACACAACAACAACACAGCAACACAACACCACTTTGTCCAGAATTTCTACTTGCCGTCGAAATCGAAGTGAGCAGGAACAAACGTCCGCAAGTGTTGGCATGTTGGGACGAGGAAGTGCTAGGGTGGAGGAATTGGTCCACAAAATGTGTTTATAATAGAATATCTGGAAGTTTCGCCGACTCTCAACTGATAACATGTAAGTTTGACACAGGACAGACTCGGGTCATTCTCCTGATAAGAGACCGTGTAGTTGGGGCTCACGAGATTCCAATCGATTATGCAGGGAAAACCTCACAACTTGAAGACACTGGAATGCAACACAACACAAGACAACACCGTCATGTCCTGTAAACTAATGACTTTGTGGAAACCATGTAGTTATGAGGAGGCACCACAGTCCAGGCACACAACCCTACACACAGACACACACAATCACAGGATTTACCAGATTGGCGTGTCGACGTTCGTTAGTTCATATTGTCACGTCAAACATCCCATTGGATCATGAGACCACAACACAATCATCTCCTAACTGACATTGTCTTAAGTGGTTTCACAGCATTGAAGCCGTTTTCTTAAGGTTTAATACGAAATAGAAGATCCTGGATGGACTGGCTCATACCTAATTATTGATAAACAGACCACATCAGCAAACCTATACATCAGACACACACACACACACACACACACACACACACACACACACACACACACACACACACACGCACACTCTCCTTCCCCACACTGCCCCCTACCGCTCAGGTACACCCCTCCTGACTCTGTCCCCCCCAGTTGCTAGGCAACACCTTCCTTGTGCAGACACCCACCTGCCTTCAGGCTTCAATGCTCTAAATTTGGTCTTAATTGCAAATTGAGTGGGAGAGCAGGCCGACGCTCTCTGAATGAGAAGCAGGCAGCCAAGGCTCTGGCTGTGGCCACTAAGGCGACTCATCCAGCATGAAGTGACAGTGACAGTCAGAAGAGACAAAGCACACAACAACCACACAAACGCATGCTGATGTAAACGCAGGAAAGATAAGAATGTAGGGAAATAAAAACGTTTCACTCAAATCCACTCTGTGTTTCCACGGTCCTTTAACTCAACACTTCATCACAGCTGAGCAGTTATCAGTTTATAATGGACATGTCATCTTTTAACTCAAACTAAATCATATTTGTACTTTTAATAATCAATAACAGATCTTTAAAGTCAATAATGAGGAGAATATTGTACATATATCAGTGTTAATGTGTGCTGTGTGAGCATAGGGTGTGTGTGTGTGTGTGTGTGTGTGTGTGCAGGGGGGGGGGGGGGGGGGGGTATACAGTAATGGTAATAGTTAGTAGTTATAATATAGTTAGTAGTTCATATATAGGGTAGTTATCATTAGAAGGTTACACTCTAACATTCAGCATCAGGCTGATCTGCACATGGATTTGATTGAAGAGATCTCAGATTTTGATCATTTCTTCAACCCAGTACAATGGAATTTTCATGATAACTGAACTCCCGTGAAACTAAACTTTCTGGGCTCTTTTGAAGTTCTCCTCAGCTGTAATATTACACCGACACATCGACGAACTCCAAACTCTTAAGAGCCCACGTATTGGAGAAGGGCCTGCCTCGCTCAATTCAATTACCACAGCCCTATACACAATCCACAGGAGACAACGGAGCACCGGATGCTCATTTCAACTCCTCTTTCCCCAAATCCCCATAGAAATCTCCTTCGGTCGGACAATGCACTTTTTCCCATTTGGAAAAAAAAAGAAAGAAAATCAATATCTGGTTTCAATACATGTGGAAGCCGATCAATACCAGCCCTGGTTCTCTTTTCTCTCCCATGCTCTTTCTCTAGTTTCCCTCCATCTCTGGCAAATGGTAAATAGAAACAATGTTGTATGGTTATTGGGAGGTCAGGGTGCAGCTGGGGGAGAGAGTAAGGCTGCTGATGAGAGTGCTTGAGCTGGAATCACACCGCCATTGATGCCGTTAACCTCTCTGTGGTGTGGCGTGGGCACACAAGAGCCACAGGAACACACACACACACACACACACACAAGCAAACATGCTCCGATTTAACCCACATGGCAGAGAAAAGGGACGTGTTTAGGACTCCAGAGCCACACCCAGGAAATAACCAGAGAATCAGTCACAACAGGAGAAGATGATGGTGGATCGGTGCTGGTTTGAGGGAGATGTTAAGGTTTACTGTTAAGGTAATATAAAGATCGATATATTATGTTATTCTTCACAATGTTCACGGCCTTTCCTGTTCCTTTAGGGCCGATCATTAACACACCCTTTAAAGGCGACACCTCAGCTTCTATCTCCAGCTTCCTTCCTCCCAGTGCAGCCACCTGCTCACTGCTCACTGCTCTACCACACTCCAGCACACAATGCTCCTTCTCCTCTTACTTCCTGTTTTAACTTTCACTTTGATGCCACAGACCTCTGTGTCTCCTGGCCGCTCTGCTTCCAGGTTGGCCCAGTTATGACGGTGCAGTATACTAGTTGCTGTCGCCACTGTTGCCATTTTGTGCATCAACCAAATGGGCATGTTTGGTGTTTGGGCGTTCATGTTATGCCGCAAAAGAAAATGGGAGGAGAGAATGGAAATGACTGGCTTCAGCTGATTGATCATGGCTGATCAGTGTTGCAACAAAGGTAAATGCATCTATGGTCCATACTCTTTGAAAAGAAGGCCTTAGCTTCTTTGTGGCCCCCAGATTGTAGGCAAAGTAGCTGTCACTCTCAGGAAGGGAGAGTGTTTCTGAATAGAATATGGATCGATAAATCAATCTGCTGCTGCTTCTTATTTGTAATCATTTACCTGTCAGCAAAATAAGCATTTACATTTTTTTTTCAGTTTTACATTTTTTATGAATAGTCTTCTGACCATGACTGATGAATTATGACTCATCTACATGCAAAAGCACAAAGCAACCTCACTCAAACCCACCGTTCATGTTTCTTTGGTATCAGTCCACATGGCTTTGAACTTTAAAACAGAAATGCAATCATTGAATAATAAATATTTAACACAGGTGATTCTAGATGGTATTGGGATGAACACTGATGTAAAATAATCGATGGCTGGATAGAGAGAGAGAGAGAGAGAGAGAGAGATTGTAAGGGAATTGAAGGTACATCTACATTTTGCGTGAAGCGAACACAATCATGGAGAGAAGAGACACAAGAGGCGTCTTAAGTAGCAGCAGTGCATTCAAATGAAGTCACTGCGGCTGTGCTCATTTGCATAATCAGTCTGAGTAAATACGCCACACTACTGCAAAAACGCGGCCACGCAGATATTTGCAGCCTGGACGGTAATGTGCGTCATGCTTAGTCAATTTGGCCCTCAGGGTCTTAATACCAAACTATTATTGTCGGAACAATAGCATCAATAATCACTACTCCTGTTTATCTGCATAGAATAGGTAGGAAGTAATGCAGGATGGAATGGAATGGAATGTGTCCTTTCCTGATCGACTCTGCATTGCATTGGTTTATACCTCAGGAAAACAAAACTGTTTACTAAAGGAACATCCTCTACAACCACAAGGGTTTGAATTTTGAAGATTCCAACTAGACCAAGCCAAGCTAATATAAAGTGCAGATCTGTCAGTAGTCCAGTGTTTTGACCCAAATGTCATCACCATGCACCAATCACATATGAGACAAGACTCATGGGCTGCTTCCATGCTAATGTCCATGTAGATGACGCTCAGCCACAAGTTGTGCACAGACAATTCTCCCTTTTTCCCTCACATGGTCAACAGCAATTATGCTCTCAGTTCTCAATCTCTCAGCACCGAGTCCATCAATGTAGCGCTTTCACACAGCCTCAGGCCACCACTGAATGAACAATCAGTAAAGTCTCCATAAAGGCAATAAATTATCCACTGCAGTTTGTTTCAACTCATGGAACTCGTGTTCATTTGACCTCCATGGAAACGCCAACAGCCCAGAGTCGATAGTGAACACTGCAGATGAACTAGTTACAATTGAGAGAGGTCAAATATATGTGGTGTTATTTATTATTTTAATGTATCTATGATGTTATTATAATGATTCTTATATTATTTGACGTAATTTTATTCACGAGTGATTTAATTCCTCACGTTTTTTCATTTCAAGGTTGCTCTAAATTAATCAAAGCAACCAGAATTAGAATTTGATGATGGATTCCAATTGTTACCATGTGGAAGGAGCTTTACCCTAAGTTGTATTCTCTACCAGTCAATCATTAAATAAATAGAACAAAAAGGTCCCTACAATAAAGCATTTTCAAATGAGGAGTGCATTGCTCCTGGTGTGTGTGTGTGTGTGTGTGTGTGTGTGTGTGTGTGCGTGTGTGTGTGTGGCACAGCGGTGCTAACCTCGGCCCTGGAGAGGAGAGGAGGAACAAACGCTACAAACAGGAAAGAATTGCATTAATCTAAAAATTTATCCGGGCAAAGTGGCATCCAGTGATAAACTATCAGGAGAGAAATATACCTGATATTTATAAAAAACAACAATATGGACAAACTCAAGCAAACAATATCTTGATTATTAAATTACTAAATCCACTTCTGGATCCAACTTTGCGATATTACTCAAATTGGTTGCAATTTGGTCGTTGTAAGTCAAACAATAAAGCAAACTAACCAACCAGAAAAAAATGATCCTCCTTGGTGGAGGTAAAACACATCATCAGTGAAGCTGCCGTTAATGAGCTGGAGTCACTTCATCCTCTGATCCTTCTGCAGATGGACATAAAGACTAAATTCTCTTCCAATTGTGTAGAAAAACCTTTACTCTTAAAAATGAAAAAGCTTCTCTTTCTCTTTCAGAACTCAACAATCAAACAGACGCCAGTGAGGTGTCGTCGTCTTTGTCAGGCCGCAGTCAGCAGCCCTCATAGAGCAGTGGGCCGGATGCCAGGCAGCATGGGCATCATGTGGTCCCCCCTCTCAGCCCTAAATGGACCCCTCTTATCCTGCCTGTCGGGGCGGCGGGAGGCGGGGGGCACAGTGGGGGCCTATGAAGATCTATGGGACCCTATGGTGCTGTTGTCTCACCAAAAAGGAATTACAAACAAATTGCTGAGGGCCAGCACATAATTTCAAGACTCGTGGCAAGTTTATGACTTGCTAATGTTCCTAATTACATGGCCGTGAAAGACTTAATTAATTGAGGGGAGAGTAAAGAAGAAGAAGGGCGTATAGGAAAGAAAGAGGGAAGAAAGAAAAAAACACACACACACTAGGCCCCAAAGTAAGAGAAAGAATATAAGAGAGTGATGAGAAAGAAAGTGGTTGCCTGTGTTTGTTATCATGGTTCCAGTGCATTGGCTTTTACTGCCGGAGGAGAATTTAGTGGCTCTCACTATTGCGTGCAAAATAAAATGTGAGTCTCCGGGAAACGCGACCATTACGATCAACCCCTTGCTGATACCTAATATGCCCCGCGTTCCCCCCATGACTTTGCCAAAGTGTCTGTAATCATATTATTGTAAATGTTGGTGCAGTTAATTGCATGGAGAGGAAAATGGGCTACGCTTGGCGGGTTATGGGGAATTTTTTGAAAGTTTGTTTGCCCTCTGGAGTATTGGAGGCACTAATAATGGTGAATTGGAAGAGCGAGTGTGAGAAAGAGGAAGATGGAGAGAGGAAGGAAGCAGGAGGAGGGCAACACTTAACTGAGAGTGTGTTTCTGCTCTCACTACAGAATGGGATATGATTTGAAACGCATAGAAACTTTGCAAAAAAAAAACGGTGATGTTAAAATGGAGGAATGTTCTTGATTCTTCTGAGCGCAGACAGATGAAGATGAGCTCCTAATGACCCACACACACACACACACACACACACACACACACACACACACGGTTGGAGTTCAACCAGGACCTTCTTGTTGTAACATAGCAGCGTAAATAACTAATAATAATTATGTTAACCTGCACATTGGAAATTTCAATGATATTTAAGGAAATAAACTGATTGATTAATTTCATTTTGAGAACAGGAATCCCGCAAATTTAATCCATGTGTTCAGCTTCATCACATTTGATCTTAAAGGCAATAAGGACTGAGTCTGACACCCTGACTGAGTCTGACACACTGAGTCTTTGTGTTGGAGCTAGTTTGTTAAGTGTGACACATTAGTTGCAGCGATGCTTTGTATGAATTCACATCACAGTTTATAATTACAGCTAAGGACATTCAGATATATGACACACTTGAAATGTCATAAATGCATACAATTCATAGTTTATAGTCGGCTGATAACGAACAGCGATGACATAAAGACTAGCTAATTGTATAAAGTCTCATTATAGTTCAGCTATAATTTAATCCCTTATTTTAATTGTGTTTTCTGTGGCTGTAGCAGCCCAGTAGATTGTGGATAAATTGGCTTGTGAGTGAAACCCGGTGTGATGAAGTGGCACACAGGGCCGGCTGTACCCAGGCAGGCCCGGCCACTCCGCCTCACCCAGGGAACATTAGTCATTTTCCACCTCATTGCTGAGGCTCATTTAGCAAAGCCTCCTCCCAACCATCATCAATATGGCTCCTAAACAGGCTTCTAAGCTAGGAAGGACCAGGGTGCCCTAACCTGCAGCGGGTCATGCTTCACTATACACTGCACTGGATTGAAACGGGAACTAATGAGAAATGACAAGAGGACATTCAGACTTCCTTTATCACATTTGTATCACTGCTTGTTGCATCATACTGTATTTCTGTACGTGCATCTTCTTATCTTTCATGATATAGACTGATGTGTAAAGCCTGGGGGTTTATTATTAAATCTGATTTAGTTGCTCAAATCTGATTTATCTTTGAATTTTAAAAAAAAAATAGTTAATTTATCTTTATCTAGTATGTGGACATAAATGAGGGTCTACATGAACATGCTTCATGAGGACTCCATGTTATGGTTGGGACCCTATATGATCCTTTATCATCCTCCTGCTCCCTTTCACAGCTCTGAAAGGTCTGGCTCCATCATACCTTACTTGTGGTTCCTAGTATCTCCTACAGTACTTGTATCTCCTAGATTGCGTCCAGGGGGAGTCTACCAGTGGACTTTCCTTTTTGATAAAACTTATCGTTGGGGTCTACCAGGATTGCCTTGGACCAGCCCACCTAGAGCCCGGTTCTGCCTGAGTCATGGGTCCTCAGGACTACTTTTGAGAACCCAAGTCGTTGCCCAAGTCCAGTCCATCTGACTGTCTAAACTTCCTGAGCTCATCATGAATTATGTTAAGATTAAAAGGTTGACTGTTGCTCTCGTAAACTAAAGTGCATGACTGATTGTGAACATGAACGTTGTGACACCTTGGGGTGCTCACTCTACGTTTATCTGTTCAAACATAACTCCTCTTATAAACCTGCATTATCTGCCATAATCAAGAAGAGCAGCCACATGTGGAAGCCTCACAGTAAGAGTGATGCTGCTCAGGACTCATTTCCAATCCT